>NW_028283584.1:216000-367000 GCF_059441095.1 Idiotropiscis lumnitzeri | reverse complement strand
TGTTTTATTGCCGAACAGTGCAATGCCACTCCCACAACTTTTCACGAAAAATCACGAATTTCGTATTGTGACATCCTCATGGCCGAAACAGTCATCCGAGCATATATGAGGGCGACCTTGTTGAGTTGCACGGAGAAAAACATCCAAGAAAATAACTTGTATTAGCTTTTACCAGTTGGTGGCGCTACTACTACGATGTAAAATAAGTTGGTAGATGTCTTCAGGGCTGAAGTATCCTCAAATGTGTACAACTTCGAGAAGATAGGATCATCTGAGTCATGTTGCCGGAGCTTTTGTTGCCACAGAGTACAATCGGACTTTTCAGCACCTTAATAGCCACGCCTTTTGCCAAAACGTCACAAAATTCGGCAGAGAGTAAGATCATTGTCTTGAGTCTTTTCTGACTAATTTTCAGTCGGATTTGTCAAAAGGGCACCGTGCAGTACGTGAAAATTAAAATAAAAACAAATTTTTGATTCCACTTGGCGGCACTGTGTGTATAACAAAATAATAACATTAAGATGTCTTCAGGTCGGGACGTTTTATTTACAGGTGAAGGTTTGGATTTTTAGGAGCATGTGCAGGGGAGTTATTAAGCATTCATTTATTTGTATTAGGTTCATTTTGTCTTCTTATTATTGATATTTGACTGATTCATTAAAAGCAGACAATTATGTTTTAGGTTAATTTTTTACCTGACATGTTTCGGCGAGTCTTTCGCCTTCTTCAGAGTGTCGCATGATGGTGTCTTGAGACCCGTCTTTATCAGCTGATGTTCCATGAGGGTGTGACTTACCTGTCAAAAAAATGAAAAATCAGAGCAGTCAAAGAACAAGCACAACATGAACATTACAAATCAGCAATCACTGACCACTGCAAAAGGGAAAACCACATCATGGACCGGGAGAAGGGCAGGGTCATCCGCACCGAAGAGAACAAACAACAGCGCTGGATCAGAGAGGCCATTGAGATCTGCAAGCGAGGCATAAAAACCATGAACAGAGACAAGGGAGCCTTCATCCTCTCTACCACCTGGACCAGCATCTTGGCGGAGTGAACGGACAGCGGGGGGCGTGACTTGCCTTCATTCTTGTGACAGGTAAGTCACGCCCTCATGGAACATCAGCTGATAAAGACGGGTCACAAGACAGCATCATGTGACACTCTGAAGAAGGCGAAAGACTTTTGTATTGTGACATGCTCAAGGCCTAAACACTCATCCGAGCAAATATAAGGTAGATTTTGTTCACCTGCCCGGAGAAAAACATCAACGAAAATAATTTGTATTTGTTTTAACCAGTTGGTGGCGCTACCACTGCGATCAAAAATAAGTTGGCAGCCGTCTTCAGGGCCTGAATATCCTCAAATGTGAAAGATTTCCAGAAGATGGATCATCTGAATCATTTTGCAGGAACTTTTGTTGCCACGGAGAATAATCAGACTCTGCGGCACCGTAATAGCCACGCCCTTTGAAGGAAAGTCATAAAAATAGGGATAGAGTAAGATCAATGTCTTGAGTCTTTTCTAGCCAATTTTCAATCGGATTCGTTAAAAGGGCACCATGCAGTACGTCAAAATGTAAAAAATGATATTGATTGGCGCAAGGTGTATAACTGAATATAAACATATAGATGTCTTCAGGTACAGACTCTTTATGTACATGTGAAGTTTTGGATTTTTAGCAGCATGTGCAGGAGAGTTATTAAGCATTTTGTCCATTGCGGCGAAGGAAATCTTAAGTGAATACTTTGAAGCCCCGCCCCCGTCATATAGTATTTCGGAAACAAAAAATTTTAGCCCCAGTGTTTGTCCCAGGTCTTCAGATGCTACAGACAGAATTTTAAGGCAATCAGATGAAGCCTTTAGGATCAGGGTGCAAAAGAATGACCCCTGTAAACATGCAAAAAAGGGCAAAAGTCGGACTTTCAAAAATTCATAACTCACTTCCTGTTCATATTAGACGTTAAAATATCAAATTTTTCGCCATGCCCGATGAGACTGCCAAGTTTGGTGAGTTTTTGTGCATGTTTCGGGGGTCAAAAATGCGATCGAACAATCGGAAAAATAATAATAATAATAATTTCTACAAAAACAATAGGGACCTCGCCGCGGTCGCGGCTCGGGCCCCAATAATAATTTCTACACAAAGTCCATTGTGGTGACCCGCCCCCTTTTAAGTAAATTCAAAATGGCCGACTTCCTGTAAAACCTAGCTCATTGCTCCAAGAGACTTTTTTGTAGGTCTTGGTCTTATACATACAGTGAACCCTCGCTACTTCGCGGTTCACCTTTCGCGGGTTCAGTGCTTCGCGGGTCTAAAAAATATTCGGGGGCATTGTAGTTTCGCCGAGCGGCACGACGGGGCGCTGGAGCGGTTAGACATTGTAGTTTCGCCGAGCGGCACGACGGGGCGCTGGAGCGGTTAGACGGCCGGCGTGCGCCGAAGAAGAGCGTGGGCGAAGAGGAGAGTGGACGAAGAAGAGCACGTTCTCCCGGACACGATCAGTGGCGACGTTTCGCGCGGTTCGGACCGTACCAGAGCTCCGGCCGGCGTGCGTGGCAGTTAAGCCGTAGAGGAGCACTTTCCCCGGGCACGGGCGGTTCCAAGCGGCCCCTAAGTTTAACCGAATGGAAGCTCCGGAGGAGGAGGGCATGCTCGCGTCACAGTAAGCCGAAGAGGAGCACCTTCCCCGGGCACGGGCGGTGCCAAGCGGCCCCTAAGTTTAACCGAATGGAAGCTCCGGGGGAGGAGGGCGGGCGTGTGTCACAGTTAAGCCAAATTGGAGCACCTCTTCTACCCGGGCACGAGCGGAGCGCGAGGCTGTCAGTTATGAATGAATAAATGAATAAATAAATAAAGAATGCCACCTTTCATTTCACAGGGCACACCGGACGGCGTACCAGCAGGTAAAAGTCGGAGTAATTAAATAAATACTAAAAGAATGGCTGGGGAATAAAAAAATAATACGTTTTAATAATAATTTGGTTTTTTTGTTATAACATGAATTTCACTCTCTCTCTCCCCGTATATATATATATATATATATATATATATATATATATATATATATATATATATATATATATATATATTTATTATATATATTGTATATTTTTTTTAAGCATTTTTGAAGGTGCGCCGCTACTTCGCGGATTTTCAGTTTTCGCGGGTGGTCTCGGTCCCCATTAACCGCGATAACCGAGGGTTCACTGTACTCCATAAAATTTACAAAAAGCGAGGTGAAACACTCAACCAGAGCTGCTTTTTTTAACATTTCTCGAGGGCCATGGCGAGCCATTTCAAAAAAGCTGCACAACTAACGTATAAAATATTGATAAATTTGCTCGGCCTGATGTGTGTGTAAAGTTTTACGAGTTGTCGTTCATATTTAGAACCTAATAATCAGCTTTGTTTTATTGCCGAACAGTGCAATGCCACTCCCACAACTTTTCACGAAAAAGGACGAATTTCGTATTGTGACATCCTCATGGCCGAAACAGTCATCCGAGCATATATGAGGGCGACCTTGTTGAGTTGCACGGAGAAAAACATCCAAGAAAATAACTTGTATTAGCTTTTACCAGTTGGTGGCGCTACTACTACGATGTAAAATAAGTTGGTAGATGTCTTCAGGGCTGAAGTATCCTCAAATGTGTACAATTCGAGAAGATAGGATCATCTGAGTCATGTTGCCGGAGCTTTTGTTGCCACAGAGTACAATCGGACTTTTCAGCACCTTAATAGCCACGCCTTTTGCCAAAACGTCACAAAATTCGGCAGAGAGTAAGATCATTGTCTTGAGTCTTTTCTGACTAATTTTCAGTCGGATTCGTCAAAAGGGCACCGTGCAGTACGTGAAAATTAAAATAAAAACAAATTTTTGATTCCACTTGGCGGCACTGTGTGTATAACAAAATAATAACATTACGATGTCTTCAGGTCGGGACGTTTTATTTACAGGTGAAGGTTTGGATTTTTAGGAGCATGTGCAGGGGAGTTATTAAGCATTCATTTATTTGTATTAGGTTCATTTTGTCTTCTTATTATTGATATTTGACTGATTCATTAAAAGCAGACAATTATGTTTTAGGTTAATTTTTTACCTGACATGTTTCGGCGAGTCTTTCGCCTTCTTCAGAGTGTTGCATGATGGTGTCTTGAGCTGATGTTCCATGAGGGTGTGACTTACCTGTCAAAAAAATGAAAAAAATCAGAGCAGTAAAAGAACAAGCACAACATGAACATTACAAATCAGCAATCACTGACCACTGCAAAAGGGAAAACCACATCATGGACCGGGAGAAGGGCAGGGTCATCCGCACAGAAGAGAACAAACAACAGCGCTGGATCAGAGAGGCCATTGAGATCTGCAAGCGAGGCATAAAAACCATGAACAGAGACAAGGGAGCCTTCATCCTCTCTACCACCTGGACCAGCATCTTGGCGGAGTGAACGGACAGCGGGGGGCGTGACTTGCCTTCATTCTTGTGACAGGTAAGTCACGCCCTCATGGAACATCAGCTGATAAAGACGGGTCACAAGACACCATCATGTGACACTCTGAAGAAGGCGAAAGACTTTCATATTGTGACATGCTCAAGGCCTAAACACTCATCCGAGCAAATATAAGGTAGATTTTGTTCACATGCCCGGAGAAAAACATCAACGAAAATAATTTGTATTTGTTTTAACCAGTTGGTGGCGCTACCACTGCGATCAAAAATAAGTTGGCAGCCGTCTTCAGGGCCTGAATATCCTCAAATGTGAAAAACTTCGAGAAGATGGATCATCTGAATCATTTTGCAGGAACTTTTGTTGCCACGGAGAATAATCAGACTCTGCGGCACCGTAATAGCCACGCCCTTCGAAGGAAAGTCACAAAAATAGGGATAGAGTAAGATCAATGTCTTGAGTCTTTTCTAGCCAATTTTCAATCAGATCCGTTAAAAGGGCACCGTGCAGTACGTCAAAATGTAAAAAATGATATTGATTGGCGCAAGGTGTATAACTGAATATAAACATATAGATGTCTTCAGGTACAGACTCTTTATGTACATGTGAAGTTTTGGATTTTTAGCAGCATGTGCAGGAGAGTTATTAAGCATTTTGTCCATTGCGGCGAAGGAAATCTTAAGTGAAAACTTTGATGCCCCGCCCCCGTCATATAGTATTTCGGAAACAAAAAATTTTAGCCCCAGTGTTTGTGCCAGGTCTTCAGATGCTACAGACAGAATTTTAAGGCAATCAGATGAAGCCTTTAGGATCAGGGTGCAAAAGAATGACCCCTGTAAACATGCAAAAAAGGGCAAAAGTCGGACTTTCAAAAATTCATAACTCACTTCCTGTTCATATTAGACGTTAAAATGTCAAATTTTTCGCCATGCCCGATGAGACTGCCAAGTTTGGTGAGTTTTTGTGCATGTTTCGGGGGTCAAAAATGCGATCGAACAATCGGAAAAATAATAATAATAATAATTTCTACAAAAACAATAGGGACTTCGCAGCGGTCGCTGCTCAGGCCCTAATAATAATAATAATAATAATAATAAAAGTAATAATATTTTCTACAAAAACAATTGGGACCTCGCCGCGGTCGCTGCTCGGGCCCCAATAATAATTTCTACACAAAGTCCATTGTGGTGACCCGCCCCCTTTTAAGTAAATTCAAAATGGCCGACTTCCTGTAAAACCTAGCTCATTGCTCCAAGAGACTTTTTTGTAGGTCTTGGTCTTATACATACAGTGAACCCTCGCTACTTCGCGGTTCACCTTTCGCGGGTTCAGTGCTTCGCGGGTCTAAAAAATATTCGGGGGCATTGTAGTTTCGCCGAGCGGCACGACGGGGCGCTGGAGCGGTTAGACGGCCGGCGTGCGCCGAAGAAGAGCGTGGGCGAAGAGGAGAGTGGACGAAGAAGAGCACGTTCCCCCGGACACGATCGGTGGCGACGTTTCGCGCGGTTCGGACCGTACCAGAGCTCCGGCCAGCGTGCGTGGCAGTTAAGCCGTAGAGGAGCACCTTCCCCGGGCACGGGCGGTGCAAAGCGGCCCCTAAGTTTAACCGAATGGAAGCTCCGGAGGAGGAGGGCATGCTCGCGTCACAGTAAGCCGAAGAGGAGCACCTTCCCCGGGCACGGGCGGTTCCAAGCGGCCCCTAAGTTTAACCGAATGGAAGCTCCGGAGGAGGAGGGCATGCTCGCGTCACAGTAAGCCGAAGAGGAGCACCTTCCCCGGGCACGGGCGGTGCCAAGCGGCCCCTAAGTTTAACCGAATGGAAGCTCCGGGGGAGGAGGACGGGCGTGTGTCACAGTTAAGCCAAATTGGAGCACCTCTTCTGCCCGGGCACGAGCGGAGCGCGAGGCTGTCAGTTATGAATGAATAAATGAATAAATAAATAAAGAATGCCACCTTTCATTTCACAGGGCACACCGGACGGCGTACCAGCAGGTAAAAGTCGGAGTAATTAAATAAATACAAAAAGAATGGCTGGGGAATAAAAAAATAATACGTTTTAATAATAATTTGGTTTTTTTGTTATAAAATGAATTTCACTCTCTCTCTCCCCGTATATATATATATATATATATATATATATATATATATATATATTTATTATATATATTGTATATTTTTTTTAAGCATTTTTGAAGGTGCGCCGCTACTTCGCGGATTTTCAGTTTTCGCGGGTGGTCTCGGTCCCCATTAACCGCGATAACCGAGGGTTCACTGTACTCCATAAAATTTACAAAAAGCGAGGTGAAACACTCAATCAGGGCTGCTTTTTTTAACATTTCTCGAGGGCCATGGCGAGCCATTTAAAAAAAGCTGCACAACTAACGTATAAAATATTGATAAATTTGCTCGGCCTGATGTGTGTGTAAAGTTTCACGAGTTGTCGTTCATATTTAGAACCTCATAATCAGCGTTGTTTTATTGCCGAACAGTGCAATGCCACTCCCACAACTTTTCACGAAAAAGGACAAATTTCGTATTGTGACATCCTCATGGCCGAAACAGTCATCCGAGCATATATGAGGGCGACCTTGTTGAGTTGCACGGAGAAAAACATCCAAGAAAATAACTTGTATTAGCTTTTACCAGTTGGTGGCGCTACTACTACGATGAAAAATAAGTCGGTAGATGTCTTCAGGGCTGAATTATCCTCAAATGTGTACAACTTCGAGAAGATAGGATCATCTGAGTCATGTTGCCGGAGCTTTTGTTGCCACAGAGTACAATCGGACTTTTCAGCACCGTAATAGCCACGCCTTTTGCCAAAACGTCACAAAATTCAGCAGAGAGTAAGATCATTGTCTTGAGTCTTTTCTGACAAATTTTCAGTCGGATTCGTCAAAAGGGCACCGTGCAGTACGTGAAAATTAAAATAAAAACAAATTTTTGATTCCACTTGGCGGCGCTGTGTGTATAACAAAATAATAACATTAAGATGTCTTCAGGTCGGGACGTTTTATTTACAGGTGAAGGTTTGGATTTTTAGGAGCATGTGCAGGGGAGTTATTAAGCATTCATTTATTTGTATTAGGTTCATTTTGTCTTCTTATTATTGATATTTGACTGATTCATTAAAAGCAGACAATTATGTTTGAGGTTAATTTTTTACCTGACATGTTTCGGCGAGTCTTTTGCCTTCTTCAGAGTGTCGCATGATGGTGTCTTGAGACCCGTCTTTATCAGCTGATGTTCCATGAGGGTGTGACTTACCTGTCAAAAAAATGAAAAAATCAGAGCAGTAAAAGAACAAGCACAACATGAACATTACAAATCAGCAATCACTGACCACTGCAAAAGGGAAAACCACATCATGGACCGGGAGAAGGGCAGGGTCATCCGCACAGAAGAGAACAAACAACAGCGCTGGATCAGAGAGGCCATTGAGATCTGCAAGCGAGGCATAAAAACCATGAACAGAGACAAGGGAGCCTTCATCCTCTCTACCACCTGGACCAGCATCTTGGCGGAGTGAACGGACAGCGGGGGGCGTGACTTGCCTTCATTCTCGTGACAGGTAAGTCACGCCCTCATGGAACATCAGCTGATAAAGACGGGTCACAAGACACCATCATGTGACACTCTGAAGAAGGCGAAAGACTTTCGTATTGTGACATCCTCAAGGTCTAAACACTCATCCGAGCAAATATAAGGTAGATTTTGTTAACCTGCCCGGAGAAAAACATCAACGAAAATAATTTGTATTTGTTTTAACCAGTTGGTGGCGCTACCACTGCGATCAAAATTAAGTTGGCAGCCGTCTTCAGGGCCTGAATATCCTCAAATGTGAAAGATTTCCAGAAGATGGATCATCTGAATCATTTTGCAGGAACTTTTGTTGCCACGGAGAATAATCAGACTCTGCGGCACCGTAATAGCCACGCCCTTTGAAGGAAAGTCATAAAAATAGGGATAGAGTAAGATCAATGTCTTGAGTCTTTTCTAGCCAATTTTCAATCGGATTCGTTAAAAGGGCACCGTGCAGTACGTCAAAATGTAAAGATTTATATTGATTGGCGCAAGGTGTATAACTGAATATAAACATATAGATGTCTTCAGGTACCGACTCTTTATGTACATGTGAAGTTTTGGATTTTTAGCAGCACGTGCAGGAGAGTTATTAAGCATTTTGTCCATTGCGGCGAAGGAAATCTTAAGTGAAAACTTTGAAGCCCCGCCCCCGTCATATAGTATTTCGGAAACAAAAAATTTTAGCCCCAGTGTTTGTCCCAGGTCTTAAGATGCTCCAGACAGAACTTTAAGGCAATCAGATGAAGCCTTTAGGATCAGGGTGCAAAAGAATGACCCCTGTAAACATGCAAAAAAGGGCAAAAGTCGGACTTTCGAAAATTCATAACTCACTTCCTGTTCATATTAGACGTTAAAAAATATCAAATTTTTCGCCATGCCCGATGAGACTGCCAAGTTTGGTGAGTTTTTGTGCATGTTTCGGGGGTCAAAAATGCGATCGAACAATCGGAAAAATAATAATAATAATAATTCCTACAAAAACAATAGGGACTTCGCAGCGGTCGCTGCTCAGGCCCTAATAATAATAATAATAATAATAATAATAAAAGTAATAATATTTTCTACAAAAACAATAGGGACCTCGCCGCGGTCGCTGCTCGGGCCCCAATAATAATTTCTACACAAAGTCCATTGTGGTGACCCGCCCCCTTTTAAGTAAATTCAAAATGGCCGACTTCCTGTAAAACCTAGCTCATTGCTCCAAGAGACTTTTTTGTAGGTCTTGGTCTTATACATACAGTGAACCCTCGCTACTTCGCGGTTCACCTTTCGCGGGTTCAGTGCTTCGCGGGTCTAAAAAATATTCGGGGGCATTGTAGTTTCGCCGAGCGGCACGACGGGGCGCTGGAGCGGTTAGACGGCCGGCGTGCGCCGAAGAAGAGCGTGGGCGAAGAGGAGAGTGGACGAAGAAGAGCACGTTCCCCCGGACACGATCGGTGGCGACGTTTCGCGCGGTTCGGACCGTACCAGAGCTCCGGCCGGCGTGCGTGGCAGTTAAGCCATAGAGGAGCACCTTCCCCGGGCACGGGCGGTGCCAAGCGGCCCCTAAGTTTAACCGAATGGAAGCTCCGGAGGAGGAGGGCATGTTCGCGTCACAGTAAGCCGAAGAGGAGCACCTTCCCCGGGCACGGGCGGTTCCAAGCGGCCCCTGAGTTTAACCGAATGGAAGCTCCGGAGGAGGCGGGCATGCTCGCGTCACAGTAAGCCGAAGAGGAGCACCTTCCCCGGGCACGGGCGGTTCCAAGCGGCCCCTAAGTTTAACCGAATGGAAGCTCCGGAGGAGGAGGGCATGCTCGCGTCACAGTAAGCCGAAGAGTAGCACCTTCCCCGGGCACGGCGGTGCCAAGCGGCCCCTAAGTTTAACCGAATGGAAGCTCCGGGGGAGGAGGGCGGGCGTGTGTCACAGTTAAGCCGAATTGGAGCACCTCTTCTGCCCGGGCACGAGCGGAGCGCGAGGCTGTCAGTTATGAATGAATAAATGAATAAATAAATAAAGAATGCCACCTTTCATTTCACAGGGCACACCGGACGGCGTACCAGCAGGTAAAAGTCGGAGTAATTAAATAAATACAAAAAGAATGGCTGGGGAATAAAAAAATAATACGTTTTAATAATAATTTGGTTTTTTTGTTATAAAATGAATTTCACTCTCTCTCTCCCCGTATATATATATATATATATATATATTTATTATATACATTGTATATTTTTTTTAAGCATTTTTGAAGGTGCGCCGCTACTTCGCGGATTTTCAGTTTTCGCGGGTGGTCTCGGTCCCCATTAACCGCGATAACCGAGGGTTCACTGTACTCCATAAAATTTACAAAAAGCGAGGTGAAACACTCAATCAGGGCTGCTTTTTTTTTAACATTTCTCGAGGGCCATGGCGAGCCATTTAAAAAAAGCTGCACAACTAACGTATAAAATATTGATAAATTTGCTCGGCCTGATGTGTGTGTTAAGTTTCACGAGTTGTCGTTCATATTTAGAACCTCATAATCAGCGTTGTTTTATTGCCGAACAGTGCAATGCCACTCCCAAAACTTTTCACGAAAAAGGACAAATTTCGTATTGTGACATCCTCATGGCCGAAACAGTCATCCGAGCATATATGAGGGCAACCTTGTTGAGTTGCACGGAGAAAAACATCCAAGAAAATAACTTGTATTAGCTTTTACCAGTTGGTGGCGCTACTACTACGATGAAAAATAAGTCGGTAGATGTCTTCAGGGCTGAAGTATCCTCAAATGTGTACAACTTCGAGAAGATAGGATCATCTGAGTCATGTTGCCGGAGCTTTTGTTGCCACAGAGTACAATCGGACTTTTCAGCACCGTAATAGCCACGCCTTTTGCCAAAACGTCACAAAATTCGGCAGAGAGTAAGATCATTGTCTTGAGTCTTTTCTGACTAATTTTCAGTCGGATTCGTCAAAAGGGCACCGTGCAGTACGTGAAAATTAAAATAAAAACAAATTTTTGATTCCACTTGGCGGCACTGTGTGTATAACAAAATAATAACATTAAGATGTCTTCAGGTCGGGACGTTTTATTTACAGGTGAAGGTTTGGATTTTTAGGAGCATGTGCAGGGGAGTTATTAAGCATTCATTTATTTGTATTAGGTTCATTTTGTCTTCTTATTATTGATATTTGACTGATTCATTAAAAGCAGACAATTATGTTTTAGGTTAATTTTTTCACTGACATGTTTCGGCGAGTCTTTCGCCTTCTTCAGAGTGTCGCATGATGGTGTCTTGAGCTGATGTTCCATGAGGGTGTGACTTACCTGTCAAAAAAATGAAAAAAATCAGAGCAGTAAAAGAACAAGCACAACATGAACATTACAAATCAGCAATCACTGACCACTGCAAAAGGGAAAACCACATCATGGACCGGGAGAAGGGCAGGGTCATCCGCACAGAAGAGAACAAACAACAGCGCTGGATCAGAGAGGCCATTGAGATCTGCAAGCGAGGCATAAAAACCATGAACAGAGACAAGGGAGCCTTCATCCTCTCTACCACCTGGACCAGCATCTTGGCGGAGTGAACGGACAGCGGGGGGCGTGACTTGCCTTCATTCTTGTGACAGGTAAGTCACGCCCTCATGGAACATCATCTGATAAAGACGGGTCACAAGGCACCATCATGTGACACTCTGAAGAAGGCGAAAGACTTTCGTATTGTGACATGCTCAAGGCCTAAACACTCATCCGAGCAAATATAAGGTAGATTTTGTTAACCTGCCCGGAGAAAAACATCAACGAAAATAATTTGTATTTGTTTTAACCAGTTGGTGGCGCTACCACTGCGATCAAAAATAAGTTGGCAGCCGTCTTCAGGGCCTGAATATCCTCAAATGTGAAAAATTTCGAGAAGATGGATCATCTGAATCATTTTGCAGGAACTTTTGTTGCCACGGAGAATAATCAGACTCTGCGGCACCGTAATAGCCACGCCCTTCGAAGGAAAGTCACAAAAATAGGGATAGAGTAAGATCAATGTCTTGAGTCTTTTCTAGCCAATTTTCAATCAGATTCGTTAAAAGGGCACCGTGCAGTACGTCAAAATGTAAAAAATGATATTGATTGGCGCAAGGTGTATAACTGAATATAAACATATAGATGTCTTCAGGTACAGACTCTTTATGTACATGTGAAGTTTTGGATTTTTAGCAGCATGTGCAGGAGAGTTATTAAGCATTTTGTCCATTGCGGCGAAGGAAATCTTAAGTGAAAACTTTGAAGCCCCGCCCCCGTCATATAGTATTTCGGAAACAAAAAATTTTAGCCCCAGTGTTTGTCCCAGGTCTTCAGATGCTACAGACAGAATTTTAAGGCAATCAGATGAAGCCTTTAGGATCAGGGTGCAAAAGAATGACCCCTGTAAACATGCAAAAAAGGGCAAAAGTCGGACTTTCAAAAATTCATAACTCACTTCCTGTTCATATTAGACGTTAAAATATCAAATTTTTCGCCATGCCCGATGAGACTGCCAAGTTTGGTGAGTTTTTGTGCATGTTTCGGGGGTCAAAAATGCGATCGAACAATCGGAAAAATAATAATAATAATAATTTCTACAAAAACAATAGGGACTTCGCAGCGGTCGCTGCTCAGGCCCTAATAATAATAATAATAATAATAATAAAAGTAATAATATTTTCTACAAAAACAATAGGGACCTCGCCGCGGTCGCTGCTCGGGCCCCAATAATAATTTCTACACAAAGTCCATTGTGGTGACCCGCCCCCTTTTAAGTAAATTCAAAATGGCCGACTTCCTGTAAAACCTAGCTCATTGCTCCAAGAGACTTTTTTGTAGGTCTTGGTCTTATACATACAGTGAACCCTCGCTACTTCGCGGTTCACCTTTCGCGGGTTCAGTGCTTCGCGGGTATAAAAAATATTCGGGGGCATTGTAGTTTCGCCGAGCGGCACGACGGGGCGCTGGAGCGGTTAGACGGCCGGCGTGCGCCGAAGAAGAGCGTGGGCGAAGAGGAGAGTGGACGAAGAAGAGCACGTTCCCCCGGACACGATCGGTGGCGACGTTTCGCGCGGTTCGGACCGTACCAGAGCTCCGGCCGGCGTGCGTGGCAGTTAAGCCGTAGAGGAGCACCTTCCCCGGGCACGGGCGGTGCCAAGCGGCCCCTAAGTTTAACCGAATGGAAGCTCCGGAGGAGGAGGGCATGCTCGCGTCACAGTAAGCCGAAGAGGAGCACCTTCCCCGGGCACGGGCGGTTCCAAGCGGCCCCTAAGTTTAACCGAATGGAAGCTCCGCAGGAGGAGGGCATGCTCGCGTCACAGTAAGCCGAAGAGGAGCACCTTCCCCGGGCACGGGCGGTGCCAAGCGGCCCCTAAGTTTAACCGAATGGAAGCTCCGGGGGAGGAGGGCGGGCGTGTGTCACAGTTAAGCCAAAATGGAGCACCTCTTCTGCCCGGGCACGAGCGGAGCGCGAGGCTGTCAGTTATGAATGAATAAATGAATAAATAAATAAAGAATGCCACCTTTCATTTCACAGGGCACACCGGACGGCGTACCAGCAGGTAAAAGTCGGAGTAATTAAATAAATACAAAAAGAATAGCTGGGGAATAAAAAAATAATACGTTTTAATAATAATTTGGTTTTTTTGTTATAACATGAATTTCACTCTCTCTCTCTCTCTCCCCCCGTATATATATATATATATATATATATATATATATATATATATATATATATATATATATATATTTATATATTTATTATATATATTGTATATTTTTTTTTTGCATTTTTGAAGGTGCGCCGCTACTTCGCGGATTTTCAGTTTTCGCGGGTGGTCTCGGTCCCCATTAACCGCGATAACCGAGGGTTCACTGTACTCCATAAAATTTACAAAAAGCGAGGTGAAACACTCAACCAGAGCTGCTTTTTTTTAACATTTCTCGAGGGCCATGGCGAGCCATTTCAAAAAAGCTGCACAACTAACGTATAAAATATTGATAAATTTGCTCGGCCTGATGTGTGTGTAAAGTTTTACGAGTTGTCGTTCATATTTAGAACCTCATAATCAGCTTTGTTTTATTGCCGAACAGTGCAATGCCACTCCACAACTTTTCACGAAAAATCACGAATTTCGTATTGTGACATCCTCATGGCCGAAACAGTCATCCGAGCATATATGAGGGCGACCTTGTTGAGTTGCACGGAGAAAAACATCCAAGAAAATAACTTGTATTAGCTTTTACCAGTTGGTGGCGCTACTACTACGATATAAAATAAGTTGGTAGATGTCTTCAGGGCTGAAGTATCCTCAAATGTGTACAACTTCGAGAAGATAGGATGATCTGAGTCATGTTGCCGGAGCTTTTGTTGCCACAGAGTACAATCGGACTTTTCAGCACCTTAATAGCCACGCCTTTTGCCAAAACGTCACAAAATTCGGCAGAGAGTAAGATCATTGTCTTGAGTCTTTTCTGACTAATTTTCAGTCGCATTCGTCAAAAGGGCACCGTGCAGTACGTGAAAATTAAAATAAAAACAAATTTTTGATTCCACTTGGCGGCACTGTGTGTATAACAAAATAATAACATTAAGATGTCTTCAGGTCGGGACGTTTTATTTACAGGTGAAGGTTTGGATTTTTAGGAGCATGTGCAGGGGAGTTATTAAGCATTCATTTATTTGTATTAGGTTCATTTTGTCTTCTTATTATTGATATTTGACTGATTCATTAAAAGCAGACAATTATGTTTTAGGTTAATTTTTTACCTGACATGTTTCGGCGAGTCTTTCGCCTTCTTCAGAGTGTCGCATGATGGTGTCTTGAGACCCGTCTTTATCAGCTGATGTTCCATGAGGGTGTGACTTACCTGTCAAAAAAATGAAAAATCAGAGCAGTAAAAGAACAAGCACAACATGAACATTACAAATCAGCAATCACTGACCACTGCAAAAGGGAAAACCACATCATGGACCGGGAGAAGGGCAGGGTCATCCGCACAGAAGAGAACAAACAACAGCGCTGGATCAGAGAGGCCATTGAGATCTGCAAGCGAGGCATAAAAACCATGAACAGAGACAAGGGAGCCTTCATCCTCTCTACCACCTGGACCAGCATCTTGGCGGAGTGAACGGACAGCGGGGGGCGTGACTTGCCTTCATTCTTGTGACAGGTAAGTCACGCCCTCATGGAACATCAGCTGATAAAGACGGGTCACAAGACACCATCATGTGACACTCTGAAGAAGGCGAAAGACTTTCGTATTGTGACATGCTCAAGGCCTAAACACTCATCCGAGCAAATATAAGGTAGATTTTGTTAACCTGCCCGGAGAAAAACATCAACGAAAATAATTTGTATTTGTTTTAACCAGTTGGTGGCGCTACCACTGCGATCAAAAATAAGTTGGCAGCCGTCTTCAGGGCCTGAATATCCTCAAATGTGAAAGATTTCCAGAAGATGGATCATCTGAATCATTTTGCAGGAACTTGTGTTGCCACGGAGAATAATCAGACTCTGCGGCACCGTAATAGCCACGCCCTTTGAAGGAAAGTCATAAAAATAGGGATAGAGTAAGATCAATGTCTTGAGTCTTTTCTAGCCAATTTTCAGTCGGATTCGTTAAAAGGGCACCGTGCAGTACGTCAAAATGTAAAGATTTATATTGATTGGCGCAAGGTGTATAACTGAATATAAACATATAGATGTCTTCAGGTACCGACTCTTTATGTACATGTGAAGTTTTGGATTTTTAGCATCACGTGCAGGAGAGTTATTAAGCATTTTGTCCATTGCGGCGAAGGAAATCTTAAGTGAAAACTTTGAAGCCCCGCCCCCGTCATATAGTATTTCGGAAACAAAAAATTTTAGCCCCAGTGTTTGTCCCAGGTCTTAAGATGCTCCAGACAGAACTTTAAGGCAATCAGATGAAGCCTTTAGGATCAGGGTGCAAAAGAATGACCCCTGTAAACATGCAAAAAAGGGCAAAAGTCGGACTTTCAAAAATTCATAACTCACTTCCTGTTCATATTAGACGTTAAAAAATATCAAATTTTTCGCCATGCCCGATGAGACTGCCAAGTTTGGTGAGTTTTTGTGCATGTTTCGGGGGTCAAAAATGCGATCGAACAATCGGAAAAATAATAATAATAATAATTTCTACAAAAACAATAGGGACTTCTTAGCGGTCGCTGCTCAGGCCCTAATAATAATAATAATAATAATAATAATAATAAAAGTAATAATATTTTCTACAAAAACAATAGGGACCTCGCCGCGGTCGCTGCTCGGGCCCCAATAATAATTTCTACACAAAGTCCATTGTGGAGACCCGCCCCCTTTTAAGTAAATTCAAAATGGCCGACTTCCTGTAAAACCTAGCTCATTGCTCCAAGAGACTTTTTTGTAGGTCTTGGTCTTATACATACAGTGAACCCTCGCTACTTCGAGGTTCACCTTTCGCGGGTTCAGTGCTTCGCGGGTCTAAAAAATATTCGGGGGCATTGTAGTTTCGCCGAGCGGCACGACGGGGCGCTGGAGCGGTTAGACGGCCGGCGTGCGCCGAAGAAGAGCGTGGGCGAAGAGGAGAGTGGACGAAGAAGAGCACGTTCCCCCGGACACGATCGGTGGCGACGTTTCGCGCGGTTCGGACCGTACCAGAGCTCCGGCCGGCGTGCGTGGCAGTTAAGCCGTAGAGGAGCACCTTCCCCGGGCACGGGCGGTTCCAAGCGGCCCCTAAGTTTAACCGAATGGAAGCTCCGGAGGAGGAGGGCATGCTTGCGTCACAGTAAGCCGAAGAGGAGCACCTTCCCCGGGCACGGGCGGTGCCAAGCGGCCCCTAAGTTTAACCGAATGGAAGCTCCGGGGGAGGAGGGCGGGCGTGTGTCACAGTTAAGCCGAATTGGAGCACCTCTTCTGCCGGGCACGAGCGGAGCGCGAGGCTGTCAGTTATGAATGAATAAATGAATAAATAAATAAAGAATGCCACCTTTCATTTCACAGGGCACACCGGACGGCGTACCAGCAGGTAAAAGTCGGAGTAATTAAATAAATACAAAAAGAATGGCTGGGGAATAAAAAAATAATACGTTTTAATAATAATTTGTTTTTTTTGTTATAACATGAATTTCACTCTCTCTCTCTCTCTCTCCCCCCGTATATATATATATATATATATATATATATATATATATATATTTATTATATATATTGTATATTTTTTTTAAGCATTTTTGAAGGTGCGCCGCTACTTCGCGGATTTTCAGTTTTCGCGGGTGGTCTCGGTCCCCATTAACCGCGATAACCGAGGGTTCACTGTACTCCATAAAATTTACAAAAAGCGAGGTGAAACACTCAACCAGGGCTGCTTTTTTTAACATTTCTCGAGGGCCATGGTGAGCCATTTCAAAAAAGCTGCACAACTAACGTATAAAATATTGATAAATTTGCTCGGCCTGATGTGTGTGTAAAGTTTCACGAGTTGTTGTTCATATTTAGAACCTCATAATCAGCGTTGTTTTATTGCCGAACAGTGCAATGGCACTCCCACAACTTTTCATGAAAAAGGACAAATTTCGTATTATGACATCCTCATGGCCCGAAACAGTCATCCGAGCATATATGAGGGCGACCTTGTTGAGTTGCACGGAGAAAAACATCCAAGAAAATAACTTGTATTAGCTATAAGCAGTTGGTGGCGCTACTACTACGATGAAAAATAAGTTGGTAGATGTCTTCAGGGCTTAAGTATCCTCAAATGTGTGCAACTTCGAGAAGATAGGATCATCTGAGTCATGTTGCTGGAGCTTTTGTTGCCACAGAGTACAATCGGACTTTTCAGCACCGTAATAGCCATGCCTTTTGCCAAAACGTCACAAAATTCGGCAGAGAGTAAGATAATTGTCTAGAGTCTTTTCTGACTAATTTTCAGTCGGATTCGTCAAAAGGGCACCGTGCAGTACGTGAAAATTAAAATAAAAAAATTTTTTTGATTCCACTTGGCGGCACTGTGTGTATAACAAAATAATAACATTAAGATGTCTTCAGGTCAGGACGTTTTATTTACAGGTGAAGGTTTGGATTTTTAGGAGCATGTGCAGGGGAGTTATTAAGCATTCATTTATTTGTATTAGGTTCATTTTGTCTTCTTATTATTGATATTTGACTGATTCATTAAAAGCAGACAATTATGTTTTAGGATAATTTTTTACCTGACATGTTTCGGCGAGTCTTTCGCCTTCTTCAGAGTGTCGCATGATGGTGTCTTGAGCTGATGTTCCATGAGGGTGTGACTTACCTGTCAAAAAAATTAAAAAATCAGAGCAGTAAAAGAACAAGCACAACATGAACATTACAAATCAGCAATCACTGACCACTGCAAAAGGGAAAACCACATCATACCGGGAGAAGGGCAGGGTCATCCGCACAGAAGAGAACAAACAACAGCGCTGGATCAGAGAGGCCATTGAGATCTGCAAGCGAGGCATAAAAACCATGAACAGAGACAAGGGAGCCTTCATCCTCTCTACCACCTGGACCAGCATCTTGGCAGAGTGAACGGACAGCGGGGGGCGTGACTTGCCTTCATTCTTGTGACAGGTAAGTCACGCCCTCATGGAACATCAGCTGATAAAGACGGGTCACAAGACACCATCATGTGACACTCTGAAGAAGGCGAAAGACTTTTGTATTGTGACATGCTCAAGGCCTAAACACTCATCCGAGCAAATATAAGGTAGATTTTGTTAACCTGCCCGGAGAAAAACATCAACGAAAATAATTTGTATTTGTTTTAACCAGTTGGTGGCGCTACCACTGCGATAAAAAATAAGTTGGCAGCCGTCTTCAGGGCCTGAATATCCTCAAATGTGAAAAATTTCGAGAAGATGGATCATCTGAATCATTTTGCAGGAACTTTTGTTGCCACGGAGAATAATCAGACTCTGCGGCACCGTAATAGCCACGCCCTTCGAAGGAAAGTCACAAAAATAGGGATAGAGTAAGATCAATGTCTTGAGTCTTTTCTAGCCAATTTTCAATCAGATTCGTTAAAAGGGCACCGTGCAGTACGTCAAAATGTAAAAAATGATATTGATTGGCGCAAGGTGTATAACTGAATATAAACATATAGATGTCTTCAGGTACAGACTCTTTATGTACATGTGAAGTTTTGGATTTTTAGCAGCATGTGCAGGAGAGTTATTAAGCATTTTGTCCATTGCGGCGAAGGAAATCTTAAGTGAAAACTTTGAAGCCCCGCCCCTGTCATATAGTATTTCGGAAACAAAAAATTTTAGCCCCAGTGTTTGTCCCAGGTCTTCAGATGCTACAGACAGAATTTTAAGGCAATCAGATGAAGCCTTTAGGATCAGGGTGCAAAAGAATGACCCCTGTAAACATGCAAAAAAGGGCAAAAGTCGGACTTTCAAAAATTCATAACTCACTTCCTGTTCATATTAGACGTTAAAATATCAAATTTTTCGCCATGCCCGATGAGACTGCCAAGTTTGGTGAGTTTTTGTGCATGTTTCGGGGGTCAAAAATGCGATCGAACAATCGGAAAAATAATAATAATAATAATTTCTACAAAAACAATAGGGACTTCGCAGCGGTCGCTGCTCAGGCCCTAATAATAATAATAATAATAATATTATTAATAATAAAAGTAATAATATTTTCTACAAAAACAATAGGGACCTCGCAGCCGTCGCAGCTCGGGCCCTAATAACAATTTCTAGAAAAACAATAGGGACCTCGCAGCGGTCACTGCTCGGGCCCTAATAATAATAATAAAAATAATAATAATTTCCACAAAAACAATGGGGACCTCGTAGCGGTCGCTGCTCAGGCCCTAATAATAATTTCTTCAAAAACAATAGGGACCTCGCCGCCGTCGCTGCTCGGGCCCCAATAATAATTTCTACACAAAGTCCATTGTGGTGACCCGCCCCCTTTTAAGTAAATTAAAAATGGCCGACTTCCTGTAAAACCTAGCTCATTGCTCCAAGAGACTTTTTTGTAGGTCTTGGTCTTATACATACAGTGAACCCTCGCTACTTCGCGGTTCACCTTTCGCGGGTTCAGTGCTTCGCGGGTCTAAAAAATATTCGGGGGCATTGTAGTTTCGCCGAGCGGCACGACGGGGCGCTGGAGCAGTTAGACGGCCGGCGTGCGCCGAAGAACAGCGTGGGCGAAGAGGAGAGTGGACGAAGAAGAGCACGTTCCCCCGGACACGATCGGTGGCGACGTTTCGCGCGGTTTGAACCGTACCAGAGCTCCGGCCGGCGTGCGTGGCAGTTAAGCCGTAGAGGAACACCTTCCCCGGGCACGGGCGGTGCCAAGCGGCCCCTAAGTTTAACCGAATGGAAGCTCCGGAGGAGGAGGGCATGCTCGCGTCACAGTAAGCCGAAGAGGAGCACCTTCCCCGGGCACGGGCGGTTCCAAGCGGCCCCTAAGGTTAACCGAATGGAAGCTCCGGAGGAGGAGGGCATGCTCGCGTCACAGTAAGCCGAAGAGGAGCACCTTCCACGGGCACGGGCGGTTCCAAGCGGCCCCTAAGTTTAACCGAATGGAAGCTCCGGAGGAGGAGGGGATGCTCGCGTCACAGTAAGCCGAAGAGGAGCACCTTCCCCGGGCACGGGCGGTTTCAAGCGGCCCCTAAGTTTAACTGAATGGAAGCTCCGGAGGAGGAGGGCATGCTCGCGTCACAGTAAGCCGAAGAGGAGCACCTTCCCCGGGCACGGGCGGTGCCAAGCGGCCCCTAAGTTTAACCGAATGGAAGTTCCGGGGGAGGAGGGCGGGCGTGTGTCACAGTTAAGCCGAATTGGAGCACCTCTTCCGCCCGGGCACGAGCGGAGCGCGAGGCTGTCAGTTATGAATGAATAAATGAATAAATAAATAAAGAATGCCACCTTTCATTTCACAGGGCACACCGGACGGCGTACCAGCAGGTAAAAGTCGGAGTAATTAAATAAATACAAAAAGAATGGCTGGGGAATTAAAAAATAATATGTTTTAATAATAATTTGTTTTTTTTTGTTGTAACATGAATTTCACTCTCTCTCTCCCCGTATATATATATATATATATATATATATATATATATATATATATATATTATAAATTTGCTCGGCCTGATGTGTGTGTAAAGTTTCACGAGTTGTCGTTCATATTTACAACCTCATAATCAGCGTTGTTTTATTGCCGAACAGTGCAATGCCACTCCCACAACCTTTCACGAAAAAGGACGAATTTCGTATTGTGACATCCTCATGGCCGAAACAGTAATCCGAGCATATATGAGGGCGACCTTGTTGAGTTGCACGGAGAAAAACATCCAAGAAAATAACTTGTATTAGCTTTTACCAGTTGGTGGCGCTACTACTACGATGAAAAATAAGTTGGTAGAAGTCTTCAGGGCTGAAGTATCCTCAAATGTGTACAACTTCGAGAAGATAGGATCATCTGAGTCATGTTGCCGGAGCTTTTGTTGTCACAAAGTACAATCGGACTTTTCAGCACCGTAATAGCCACGCCTTTTGCCAAAACGTCACAAAATTCGGCAGAGAGTAAGATCATTGTCTTGAGTCTTTTCTGACTAATTTTCAGTCGGATTCGTCAGAAGGGCACCGTGCAGTACGTGAAAATTAAAATAAAAACAAATTTTTGATTCCACTTGGCGGCGCTGTGTGTAAAACAAAATAATAACATTAAGATGTCTTCAGGTCGGGACGTTTTATTTACAGGTGAAGGTTTGGATTTTTAGGAGCATGTGCAGGGGAGTTATTAAGCATTCATTTATTTGTATTAGGTTCATTTTGTCTTCTTATTATTGATATTTGACTGATTCATTAAAAGCAGACATTTATGTTTTAGGTTAATTTTTTACCTGACATGTTTCGGCGAGTCTTTCGCCTTCTTCAGAGTGTCGCATGATGGTGTCTTGAGACCAGTCTTTATCAGCTGATGTTCCATGAGGGTGTGACTTACCTGTCAAAAAAATTAAAAAATCAGAGCAGTAAAAGAACAAGCACAACATGAACATTACAAATCAGCAATCACTGACCACTGCAAAAGGGAAAACCACATCATGGACCGGGAGAAGGGCAGGGTCATCCGCACAGAAGAGAACAAACTACAGCGCTGGATCAGAGAGGCCATTGAGATCTGCAAGCGAGGCATAAAAACCATGAACAGAGACAAGGGAGCCTTCATCCTCTCTACCACCTGGAGCAGCGTCTTGGCGGAGTGAATGGACAGCGGGGGGCGTGACTTGCCTTCATTCTTGTGACAGGTAAGGCACGCCTTCATGGAACATCAGCTGATAAAGACAGGTCACAAGACACCATCACAGGGTTCGAAGTTAACTTTAAAAACTGCTTGCCCATAGGGCAAGTGCCACTAAAATTTGCCTTGCCCGAGTGGCCAAATTACTTGCCCAACTTGGGCAAGTGACAATTTTTTTTCTCTTGCCCTGAGTGACTTTTTGTATGACAAAGTGTCTAATTACAAATTGCATGAATTTTTTGTTCGGACAGTTCCCGCCTAGAAAGAATTAAAAATACGTTACAATCATAAGGGTTGCTTATAGAAAAATGTATCATGTATTAACACATTAATTAGGTGTCTGCTGACCCAGGATTATGTTATTGTTATGTTATGTTATATATGAAAGAGAATGTGGAATGACACTGAACGATGGAAGGTGGAAGGATGTGGAAAGATTGTGAATGACATTGAATGATTTGGAATGACACTGAAAGATTTTGAATAATACTGAATGACACTGAATGAAGTAAAACTTTCTGGGAACGGGCCAATTCAAGATAGCTGCCGCACTGTGGGGGAGGCTTTGGTACCAAATTTGGAAAGAGACCCAAACGGTTGGGTCCATTTTATATCAGTGTGGGGGTGAAACGTTGGTCTCGGCGGAGCTGTCTGAATATTGGAGAAGTTAGAAGACAAAGTAAAACAGAACAATTAAAATCACTCTTCAAATACATATTGTTTGGTGGGCAGAGCATGATTTACAGCTCACCATTTTATTGCATGCACCAAGCATGTTATACATTTTTCTGTCCATGGGATGGCGTAGTCAAGAAAAATGAAGCATCTCGAAGCCCATTCGTGTGTGAAGTATTTCCCTGCAGGGCTTGGCTGCTTTATGGGGCTTCATTTTGCCATCACTAGTTTTAGATAGTTTTAATTTTTGAAAGAGCATTTTTGTTTTAGTATTAAGGTAGGCCAGAAATGGAATGAAATGCAGAGATAGAAATGACACAGGAAAAATTTGGCTAGAAGGGCTATAATTTTCATTAAAGCAGAGAAGAAAATAGAAACTACAAAAAACATTGATGTGTACTTGTCCACTTTAAGGTAGAACTGGTTGAAGTGAAATGAGTCACAAGATTGGAAAAATAGGAAATAAAATAGAATTAACATGTTCATTTTTGTGATAAGAAATTTGTGATTAGGTGAAAAGGGGAAAAAAAAGAGAATTACAGGCTTTTCAAATAAAACAACCTAATTTAAATTGGCCAACTTGTAAAATGGAAAAGAAAATTCTAAATTATGCACAGAAAGCATGAACGTGTTGGGCAGAAGGAAGGAAAAAGAAAAGAAAGAAAGGAGGAAGCAGTAAGTCTTGTTACAAAACATTAACTTTTCAGGACGAGTTGTGGTAGCAATGGAGGATCACGTGACGTAAAAAGTCAAACATAAAAGTGTGTGTAGAAGGAGTTCTACATCAACATGCGTTTTACTCATTAGGCCGTGATACACTGACAAAATTGGACTTCAATAGAATTAATAAGCACGGGCGAATTCAAACAAACGTCAAAACTTTAAAGGGGCGCATTGTCAGTGATAAGAAAGAGAAAAGATATTGCCAGACCACTTTTCTGTAAAAACTTTCCTTGGGACGCCTCGGTGACCCCCATTAAATCCCTGACCCTTCATAGATAAAGTTGAGGCCCAGTGCCTCTCAGGGCTGTAATTTATGTGGCAGAGAAAGGTCCAACAAGCCTTGGTAATCTTTAAAACAGTATCGTCATGGCCATGGAATGGGTTGTGTATGTTGGAACTTGTGAAGATACACTACAAGATTGTATCGACAAAGCATCTTAACGCACTACCAAATTATTATAAGCCATTTGAGCAAAACAGTGACTGCAAAAAATGACTTCATTAGCCTGGGTTACTGCAGGAACCAGGGCAAAATGAATTCATTTGCATATTTAGTCACAACAATTTGGATTTCGTGGCAGAGAACCACTTAGAGTGTGATTAAGAGCTTTCACTGCTGCTTTAAGGAATCAAAAAATTACATTCTTTTCCCACCACATTCACATTGCACGCCGGCCTAATTGTCACAGGGACACATTATACTGATAAGTTGCGGTGCATTTCAGCCCAGCGTCATTTTTTCCCCGCATCATCTAGGAGGCGCCACACGACTGTGGAGCCGTCCAAATTATCACCAAACCGCGACTTGACCTTCCTCCCGACTGGAGGAACTCAGACTTGTAACACAGACCAGGTGCGCATTCCAGACTGATAAGAAGTAAAAGTGTTTGAGAACCAAGGTCGCAGCCTGAAATCAAACTGACTTTTATGCGATGGGAGTACTAACATTGTGATACCAACGGATAAGAGATTGTTAGGATAAGCAGGAAGAGCGTAGGCGGGTGTGAGCTAATTAAAATTTGGGGTTTCCCATCTTGTATGAGTTGTATGGTTACAATGTGGACTGACAGTCAAGATAAATGTTCATGCGTTCTGTCGACATTGGGCTTTAAAAACCACAACAGGAAAAGAAAAGTTGTGCATAAAGCACGTCTAAAATAGTTATTTGTGAACGCAAAATTCACTTAACAGAAAATGACACAATTACAATTGGAAACTGCCTCGCCTTTATATCGACACAGCGCAGCTAAAAGGGAAAATGAACACACCCCCACACGCACACACACGCAGAAAATCAACTTGACAATTTGATCCCACGCCAGGGAAAAAGGTACCAGTAATTGAACGCACAAATTGGGAGAACAAAGGTGCAAACATTGCTGAGGACAGGATCAGCAAATTGGCAGATGGCAAATCCTGGCTGCCTAATTCATTGATTGGAAAAGTAATAAGAGTGACACACGAGCATAACCATGAGTCAAGAGAGGGGTAGTATGATATGAAATTGTTCCCACATACAGACTTTTCAACAAAAAACTTTTTTTTAGACAGTGTTATTTGTTTGAGATGCAATATTGTTTGGTTGTAATTCATATGTTTTCAAAATGGATTAAGTTGTTTCCGACAACATATGTTGATGCTAAAACAGTTGGAAAAAGTGTTGTGTAATCAAATTGTCAGGTTCAATCACCTAAGCATTCACTGAACATAGGCTAAATGAATGGAAGGAAGACAAGAGTTGATCTTTTACTCGCGAGGAGAACGAACAGAGCTGTGCTCAGTTACATCTCCAAATTCGTTCTGGAGCACACTCCGCCGAGCCCTCTATTTTATTAGGGAAGTCCCTAACAATACAATGTATTTGCACTAAGAGATGAAGGGGGGAGCACCAGCAGGAACATGTAAACATCTCAGACACAAGAGGAAAGACAGACATCAATGGCAGTCATCCACTGATTGAAAAGGCAGATATGCCCTTTTAGTGCTCTGGTACTAAAGTCTCAGTCCTTTTGTTTCAGAGGTGTGTCTCAGCACACCTCCTTTGATGTTGCAGACGTTGATCCAGTCTTCAGGCATCCGCTTCTCTGTGAAGTCTTCTCATCCATATGGTCAAACATGGGTCACGCTGTGGAACAATTCTTTTGCAATACTAATAGAGTAAAATATGGGATAAAATACATCTTCAACCTAACACAAATTATCCTGACATTTGGAATTTCAAGAAGTGATTTGAAGTGAAAATTATGCATTTTGTGAATGATGTTGTAACAAGTGGGACAGTTGTTGCAAAATTGACTCAAAGCGTCATTGTGCATACAGTCTGCAGGACTTGTGGAACGCACTAATGGGACTGTTAAGGGCAGACTTATCAAGAATATGAGGGAAAAAAAGGAGACAATGACCAGACTGTGTTTCAATCACAGCAATGAGGATAGTGCCAGCCGAAGTTAGGACACTATCCCCTATCGACTCTCAGGTTCATCAGAACCACCAGCGACTGGCACATCAGTCCCAGTACACATGGGAAACATGTTTTGCCCAAAAAAAAAAAAAAAAAAAAAAAAAAAAGACGCAATTACTGGCCAGTGTGTTCTGATCCACAGAGAAATCACGTCCGTGTGGGAGACCAACTCTTCTTCAAGGTGCTGAAACGACTTCGTTGGGACAAGTGAATGCTGAGATGGCCCTCGCCAGATGATTGCAGTGACCCCGACGGCAGCAAAGGTCGCGGGGCGTGGCAGCTGGATCCACCAGTTGCAGTACAAGCTTCTCCGGTTTCCAGCTAAAGGCCGAGCAACGCGAATCCCTCGAACAGGAGCCCACCTGAGTCACAATATCGGACCACACGCACATCGGAACCGCACAACCAGCCACAGATACGAATGTTGAAGCCACAGAACAAAAAGATTAGATATTGTTTGGAAATTAATGACGTACATAAAGAATTTTAGCCTTGATTGGAGAACATTACTGCATTTACATTTTTAATAAAATGAAACAATTATTGATGTTATGACCACTACGAAGAATTTGAAAGACAATATATCGGGATAATTATGGTTTTCATTTTTGTTATGTGTAGTCTGTTCATGTTGCATTATTCTTATGACAAAGATGATTATTAACTGCATGTTTGTTGCCCAAATGTACCATTACAACCTGATTGATGTTGAGAATGACGAATTCGAACTGGACAATGACAAACTCGAACTGGACACTGAAACCTAAATAACACATGGACCCTTTTGCCCCTGCCCCCACACATGCACACACATACACCACACACGAAGATCCGGGAGGTAAAGACGGCTGTCCCCTCCTACAACGAGGCAAGGGCCTCCATCAAGTCGCCGCAGAGACAAGCTCTGCGTGGAGACAAGCTCTGCGTGGAGACAGTTTTGTTATTTTTCACTAGGTATATTGAAGTTTTTTTATGTTTTATTCCCAAGTGACCAACATACCATGAGAATCTCGTTCCACGCCGGAAGGGAGGAGGGGAATTTTGTCCCTACTGAGGGTTTTCGCCCCTCCACGGATGACCACACTGTTGTATGATTTCATTATGATGATCTGTCTTAAAGCCGTAAGGACATGATTTAAACCCACAAACGGGGGAATGTGAGATGGGATGAGGATATGTAAATAGTTTGTGTATTTCTAATCATGTTTTTATACACTATTTGTATCAGTTATAATTGCGCACACACACACAGACACTCACATTATTGCTTTAGCACACACGCGCACAACTGGAACACACGCACACACTTTAGTTTCGAATTCCTGACTGACTACTGTGGTTGATTGCTTCCTGCCTGCCTGCTAGAATTTCAGACAGACCTCCATTGTCTGCTTAGGTTGCTGATAAAAGACCGAACGGGTGGTAGAGAGTGAGAGAGAGTGCGCGAGATTGAACTGGCAAGACGCCTGCTTCACCTCCTGACTTCCTCTCCCATTCGCGAATGGTCAAAAACAAAACTCTAACTGGTTTGGTCTGGATTTATGCCACCTTCAGTCTAAAAATGGCGTCAGGACGTTTTAAACCTGACAGTTGCCTTGAGATCTCCGAGCTCGAACTGCCCTATTCCCACCTTGATCACAAGCTCCCATGAACCACTTGGACAGGGTTGCCTGTGTCCTTCTCGTTGATGTCCTTTGTGGCTCCATTCCTTTTCAGTGCTCCTAAAACAAAAAAGACAAGAAGCCAACTTAGTAAAGCTATTTAATGATTGTGAAACCTTATGGGACATGCTGAAATGTCTTCACACCACAATCCCTTAAAAAAAATAAAAAATAAAAAATATATTACCGTATAGAACATCAGAAAAAGGCAGGTCTCGGCGCTTGTTCTTGCTACGATGTCCAAAGAGATTGTACTTCAGAGACAGAGGATTTGTCATGATGAACGCCATCATTGTTCTGACACTATCGTCCAATCCACCAATACCTGCAACCATTATAACATGGGTGTCACTCGATCCAGATAATCATCACACACTTAAAAATATTTTGGCAGTTAAACTGGGTATGATAAACGTCACAGGAAAGGAATTGTCGATTAAGTGAACAGCTTCGGTAACGCCATATACACTCAAAGGGCAAGAGCCCAACATTCTACCAAAATGATTATGATTAGGGAGGTAACGATTCACTCAAGCCCCGATTCGATTTTTGATTTTCAGTTCTCGATTTCGATTCGATATTTTAATTGTTTTAAGTTGCTGCCACGTTTGTCTCTGTGCGCTCGTGTGATGCTGCAGCGATCCACAAACAAAATATGTCTATACGTCTTGTGCATTTTGAATGGAACCAAAAAACAATACACGATGCCAAATTGTACTATTATTATGAAACTGCCTATGAGTAGTAAAAGAAATACTTGTAAAAATATTTCACATTTTTAGAGCCCCAATACATTCTTTTAAATATAGAAGGGACTGAAATCATGTGAAAATTGAGTCTTTTTCTCAGTTTCCGACTTGGGGTGAACACATTCGGCTTATCATAGTTGCAGTTGACCATCTTGAACTCTGAAGTCTTTCAACTCGGCCTTCCGAATCAGGGTTTTAGAGGTGGGGCTATTTAGTGATACAGTAGGATGGTTTGATCTCTGTAGCTCCAGAATCAGGAATGTACTGGGACTGGGGTTCCTACTTGGGTTTAGGGTACCTAATTTTATATTTCAAAAAAATTAAATAATTATTTATAATTTTGAAGATAATACATTAAAATTTCATCATTTTCATACCTGCATTAGATCCTGCAGTAGACTCACAGACTCAACACGTTGGACGTACTCAAGGACCTTCTGCAGCGCCTCTCTTGGTTAGGAAGCTTTTTCTCTGTGACAATCCATGGGGAGGTGTAGATGGTACTTCGTCATCACAGGCTTCAGACTCGTCACTTGAGAAAACATCCCTGCAATGGATGCATAGACACTTGGGCATGAATGTCATTTAACAACAAAAGCTAGAACAAAGAGCTTTGCATTTAAAAGAATACATCTGTGATGGGGAAGCCAGGTTAAAGTGTTAATTTTATAATTATGTAATTAGCTGCAGGTTAGTCTAGTGAAGGTGTAATCACTTCTATTTTGGAGCATAGCTTTTGCTCTGTCCAATCATTGCCTCACCTGCTGAAACCCACATTCGGGTATTTTACAAACCAAAAACTTAAATACCTGTACAGCTCTCATTTTTAACTTATTTTCTCTAACCTTTACCCACAAAATTTGAATATTCAAAATAAAAGTACACAAAGAAGTCACAATTTTTCCACATTAGTTACTTACGTAGTTCCTCTCAAATGCAGCTCAACACTGCATTGAATTAGAGCTTGATAAGCCTACACACAAAACATACAAAGCACATTGTGGCATGATTCTGAATGAGCCAATCTAGCATGTCAACATCTGTTCAACTGTTGGAATTTTAACTATTATCTGACTCTATTAACCAACATTCATCCAACAATTATGCGCGCTCGTTTTGGACACTGCATTGAATTAGAGCTTGATAAACCCACACACAAAACATACAAAGCACATTGTGGCATGATTCTGAATGAGCCAATCTAGCATTTCAATATCTGTTCAACTTTCATCTTGAATTTCTATTATTTAAATAACAGGCAACATTCAACAGTTAATATGTTTTGCTTTACTTACCCAAATCAAACACATCACAAAAAAGCCTTAAATGAGCTAGTGGAGTAGATTGTATTAATTTGAGTGAAAGCTTAAGTCTTTTGGAGAATTTTGGAGAGAGATCGAGGGACACTGTGTTTAGCGTCGTAGGCCCAATGCTAACAATATGTAGCTCGTTGTAAAGGTCCTCATAAAAATAAATAAAACACACAACGCTTATCAGTATTATTAAAAGGGTGATTATAATGTACTTAAGTTTTCCCCAAAATAATTCGAGTACGTACGTTGTTGATATACCCTCTGTGTTCTCGTCACTTATCATTTTAGCATACTGTGTTTTAGCTAACGCACCAAGCAGTTTTCCAACACAGGCAACCTTGAAAAATTACAAAACACATTGTAAAGTAAGTCTAAAAAATGAGAGCCAGACATTTACCCAAGATTAATTAATTAATTCAATTATCGTTCGGGACTCACCGTGCTTTCAGCTCTTCTGCCGCACCTCAAAGACCGCGTAGCTTGCATTCGCTCCTTTTCTCACAGTTTGAATATGCTGCCTTCAAAAGAATCTGTAATTTTGACAACTCCAACTTGAATCTACAAAAATCAAGCAATAAGGTAGAAATAACTTCAAATATACTTTGAATAAAGATCTTTCACAGCATACAGAATTAATAAAATAACATTAATTAATAATGTTGATTTTGTTTATTAAAAAAAAAGTAACTGTGTTGACTGTTGGATGTGGCTGACAATGCTGGACCTGCCTTGTCAAATAGTTCATAGATGACAATCTTAGCTGTCTGGAATATTATAAAATGTCACAGTTGGGGGTACATGTAAATTCACAAAATATAACGTCCAGCGTTGTTAAATTTAGCATAGATAAATACATGAATTTAATTTTAATTTTAATAAATCAATCAATCCTCTGTACTGCTTCTTGTCCTCACAAGGGTCCCCGGGAGTGCTGGAGCCTATCCCAGCTGTCTTCGGGCAGTCGACAGGGTACACCCTGAACTGGTTGCCAGTCAATCGCAGGGCACACAGAGACAAGCAACCATCCGCTCTCACACTCAGACCTTGGACCAGTGACCAATCAACCTATCATGAATGTTTTTGGAAAGTGGGAGGAAACCGGCGAAAACCCTAGCAGGCATAGGGAGAACCTTGCACTTCTGTACTGTGATGCGGACTTGCTAACCAGTCCGCCACCGTGCCGCTTGTTCTAAAGAGTCCCAGAAAATAAAAACACCCGTCCCTTAGTCAAAAGCGGAAAAAGTCCAACAACAACCCGACCATAATTTGCATTGTTCCATAAGTTAAATCAATGTCAAACCTAATAAAAGCTGACTTCTGGTCCTCAAAAATCCTACACTTATTTTAGTCCTTTCACAATCTCGCAGCATAGGCTCCATGGCCATGTCTCTATCGTTTTGGCATCCATTGAATAGTTCTACTGAGAATAGTCTTCGGGTGGTTACTATTAGCATAGCATGCATTAAATATCAAAAAGGCTCCAGAACAAATTTTCAAACCCATGCCCGCTTAGCTCATCTATAACCCATACAGGACCCAGACATGGTTGACCAGCTCTAACCTATGCCCACTTATCCCACACATAACCCAAACAGGACCGATAAATGGTGACCACTTCTAACCCATGCCCACTTAGCCCACACATAACCCAAATAGGACCCAGACATGGTTGACCAGCTCTAACCCATGCCCACTTGGCCCATATACAGCCCATATGAGACCCTCACATGGTTGACCAGTTCTAACCCATGCCCACTTAGCCCACACATAACCCAAATAGGACCTATAAATGGTTTCAGTAGTAGATTCAGTAGTTTTTATCATTACAGCATTTTCCCCTCTGTATAATGGACAGACATTAGGAGTGTTTCCTTACACTTAGATACGTTTATACTGTGTATATTTGCATGCTTTTTATGAATGTCTGCTGCTAATGTTATACATTAACGGCTACATTACGCCGCCGACTCTGTGTGAGCTATATCTTTGCTGCTGTAACACCTCAAATTTCCCCATTGTGGGACTAATAAAGGACATCTTTATCTTTATCTTTACCAGTTCTAACCCATGCCCACTTAGCCCATACACAACCCGTATTGCACCCACAACATTTGCCCAGTTTAAGCCCATGCCCACCAATCCCAGATGGCGCCCACATGGAACCCTGTACCATTGCCCACTTCTAGCCCATTCCCACTTGGTACCCAGGAATCCCGCATTTACCCCATTTGGGGCCCAGTTGGACATGTTGGCTGGGTACAGTACTTTTATTCTTGCAGTATTTTTATCATTGCAGTATTTTCAATCATTCAGTATTTTTTTTTATCATTGCAGCGTTTTTATTTATTTCCCCTCTGAACCATAGACAGGCATTAGGAGTGTTTCCTTACACTTGTATATGTTGTGGGCTGTAAGTGTGTATATACATGGGGATCTGTGTATATACGTATATACTGTGTATATTTGCATGCTTTTTATGAATGCCTGCTGCCAATGTTATACATTAACGGCTACATTACGTCGGTGCCACTGTGTGATGTATATCTTTGCTGCTGTAACACTGCAAATGTCCCCGTTATGGGACAATTAAAAGACATCTTTATCTTTAGAAATTGAAGATTCACTTGCGAGGCCATTTTCAACACGGACCTTTCAAGAGAAGCTATATCGTCCAACACTCGGTCAGTGCTGTCTAAGTGCTTTTCTGTATATTGTTTGTCCACCCGTGGTGTCATAAATTATGGTATTATGAGGGGGATTTATTCAAGTAGGACGAAGTAGGACTTCATTGAAGGCCCAGGTGTGAAATGCATGGCCCTCCACTGGTTCAAATAATATCTAAAACTAAATTACCAGTTACATGTGCAATTTCAATATTCAACAATTATCTCAACAAAAAAGGACAATCTGAATTTTTTTTAAATGCACAATAAAACAGAAAAGCCATTTCCGGGTATTTTACAATTCAGTCTTCATTGGGGAAAAAACATTCAACAATTTGCTTTTCTTATTTAATACATAGTTCAGCACAGCAGGTGGCGGACAAGCACCTTAAAACGTCATTCGCCTACACAAGGAAGAAGAACATGCCCGAGGCGCTCCCGTGTCCTCGTCTTTCGGTCAACCTGAGAATAATGTTCTTGAGGATTAAAGTTTATAAATGTAAGTATGATGTGATTTTTTATTTTATTTTATGTTGTTGAACAGTGTTTTTGTTTATTTTATAATTTCGTCATTAAAAGGCTGTGGCGGTTGGAGAGTCAGCTTCGTGTTAGGGCGTGTTAAAGATCCCGATACCCACACTACACCCTCATTGAAGTATATACGAGTAAAATTATTCGAGCGCGCAGCCAAAGTATATTGTCCACAATTATTTGCGGACTTAACCAAAATCCCATTGAACTGGCGATGTTCGGTGGAATTCTTGTGCCCATGCTGAAAAAAATTCTCTTCAAATGTACATATCAAATTATGACATTATGATAAACAGTTGCATGTGTGCAATTTCGGTCACTCTTTTAAAGTCACCTACGTGTTTTGTCCGAGTGCAGCTAGCGTACTTAGCGACCTTGTGTGCATGCGCCGCAGATTGTGAGAGCGCCTCAAATAGTACAAATGAAGCTATAGCTTGTTCCGGTGGGTCCCAAGCCAGGGTTTTTTCTTAACTACCACATTACTTAAGTTTTAATATCACTCTCAACGTCAAAATTGTTACAAATAAATACATAATGATAACGTGCCGCCAAGCTCGATGACATAGGAGGCGGAAGTTGGTGTCGTCACACGCATTGTCCCAATTTTGCAATATCGGTACGCTTGGAACCTGTGCTCTGCAACACCCCATGTACACGTCAACGAGGAACGTATGGTGTAGAGTGTTTATTGCGATTGGGCCATTCTTTGTCACGGTCTTCTCTCTGACAAATTGGCATATTTAGCAGCCAAAATATAATGAGCCGTTGCTGTGATAGTAGTTGCAGCCCAAGGTTATTTTAGTAAACGAAAATGAACTCAAAACTTGAATAGAAAAAAATAAAATTCGATAATGAAAAAAATACAGTGAACCCTCGGTTATCGCGGTTAATGGGGACCGAGACCACCCGCGAAAACTGAAAATCCGCGAAGTAGCGGCGCACCTTCAAAAATGCTTCAAAAAAAAAAGTGCGAAGTAGTGGTGCACCTTCAAAAATGCTTAAAAAAAAAAAATAATAAATATGTATATATATATATATATATGTATATATATATATATATATACACGGGTAGAGAGAGAGAGAGTGAAATTCATGCTATAACAAAAAAAAAAAAATATTATTAAAACTTATTATTTTTTTATTCCCCAGCCATTATTTTTGTATTTATTCAATTACTTCTTTTTGTATTTTTTTAATTACTTCGACCTTTACCTGCTGGTACGCCGTCCGGTGTGCCCTGTGAAATGAAAGGTGGCATTCTTCATTTATTTTTTTTATTCATTTATTCATTCATAACTGACAGCCTCGCGCTCCGCTCGTGCTCGGGCGGAAGAGGTGCTCCTCTTCGGCTTAATTGTCATGCACGCCGGACCTGCTCCCCCGAAGCGTGTCTCCGTTCGGTTGAACTCGGTTTCATTTCGCCCCGCCCGTGCCCGGGGAAGGTGCTTCTCTTCGGCTTAACTGTGACGCGAGCATGCCCTCCTCCTCCGGAGCTTCCATTCGGTTAAACTTAGGGGCCGCTTGACACCGCCCGTGCCCGGGGAAGGTGCTCCTCTTCGGCTTAACTGCCACGCACGCCGGCCGGCCTCCTCCGGAGCTCTCGTACGCTCCCGAACAGAGCGAAATGTCGCCCCGCTAGTGCCCGGGCGGAAGTTGTTCCTCTTCGGCTTAACTGCCACGCACGCTGGCCGGAGCTCTGGTACGGTCCGAACCGCGCGAAACGTCGCCCCAAATCGTGCCCGGGGGAACGTGCTCTTCTTCGTCCACTCTCCTCTTCGCCCACGCTCTTCTTCGGCGCATGCCGGCCGTCTAACAGCTCCAGCGCCCCGTCGTGCCGCTCGGCGAAACTACAATGCCCCCGAATATTTTTTAGACCCGCGAAGCACTGAACCCGCGAAAGGTGAACCGCGAAGTAGCGAGGGTTCACTGTAAAATGAAAATGCTCTTTCAAAAATTAAAACTATCTAAAACTAGTGATGGCAAAATGAAGCCCCATAAAGCAGCCAAGCCCTGCAGGGAAATACTTCACACACGAATGGGCTTCGAGATGCTTCATTTTTCTTGACTACGCCATCCCGTGGACAGAAAAATGTATAACATGCTTGGTGCATGCAATAAAATGGTGAGCTGTAAATCATGCTCTGCTTACCAAACAATATGTATTTGAAGAGTGATTTTAATTGTTCTGTTTTACTTTGTCTTCTCACTTCTCCAATATTCAGACAGCTCCGCAGAGACCAACGTTTCACCCCCACACTGATATAAAATGGACCCAACCGTTTGGGTCTCTTTCCAAATTTGGTACCAAAGCCTCCCCCACAGTGCGGCAGCTATCTTGAATTGGCCCATTCCCAGAGAGTTTTACTTCATTCAGTGTCATTCAGTATTATTCAAAATCTTTCAGTGTCATTCCAAATCATTCAATGTCATTCACGATCTTTCCACATCCTTCCACCTTCCATCGTTCAGTGTCATTCCACATTCTCATTGATATATAACATAACATAACAATAACATAATCCTGGGTCAGCAGACACCTAATTAATGTGTTAATACATGATACATTTTTATATAAGCAACACTTATGATTGTAACGTATTTTTAATTCTTTCTAGGCGGGAACTGTCCGAACAAAAAATTCATGCAATTTGTAATTAGACACTTTGTCATACAAAAAGTCACTCAGGGCAAGAGAAAAAGAATTGTCACTTGCCCAAGTTGGGCAAGTAATTTGGCCACTCGGGCAAGGCAAATTTTAGTGGCACTTGCCCTGTGGGGAAGCAGTTTTTAAAGTTAACTTCGAACCCTGTGATGGTGTCTTGTGACCAGTCTTAATCAGCTGATGTTCCATGAAGGCGTGCCTTACCTGTCACAAGAATGAAGGCAAGTCACGCCCCCCGCTGTCCGTTCACTCCGCCAAGATGCTGCTCCAGGTGGTAGAGAGGATGAAGGCTCCCTTGTCTCTGTTCATGGTTTTTATGCCTCGCTTGCAGATCTCAATTGCTTCTTTGATCCAGCGCTGTAGTTTGTTCTCTCCGGTGCGGATGACCCTGCCCTTCTCCCAGTCCATGATGTGGTTTTCCCTTTTGCAGTGGTCAGTGATTGCTGATTTGTAATGTTCATGTTGTGCTTGTTCTTTTACTGCTCTGATTTTTTAATTTTTTTGACAGGTAAGTCACACCCTCATGGAACATCAGCTGATAAAGACGGGTCTCAAGACACCATCATGCGACACTCTGAAGAAGGCGAAAGACTCGCCGAAACATGTCAGGTAAAAAATTAACCTAAAACATAATTGTCTGCTTTTAATGAATCAGTCAAATATCAATAATAAGAAGACAAAATGAACCTAATACAAATAAATGAATGCTTAATAACTCCCCTGGACATGCTCCTAAAAATCCAAACCTTCACCTGTAAATAAAACGTCCCGACCTGAAGACATCTTAATGTTATTATTTTGTTATACACACAGCGCCGCCAAGTGGAATCAAAAATTTGTTTTTATTTTAATTTTCACGTACTGCACGGTGCCCTTTTGACGAATCCGACTGAAAATTAGTCAGAAAAGACTCACTTACTCTCTGCCGAATTTTGTGACGTTTTGGCAAAAGGCGTGGCTATTACGGTGCTGAAAAGTCCGATTGTACTCTGTGGCAACAAAAGCTCCGGCAACATTACTCAGATGATACTATCTTCTCGAAGTTGTACACATTTGAGGATACTTCAGCCCTGAAGACATCCACCAACTTATTTTTCATCGTAGTAGTAGCGCCACCAACTGGTAAAAGCTAATACAAGTTATTTTTTTGGATGTTTTTCTCCGTGCAACTCAACAAGGTCGCCCTCATATATGCTCGGATGACTGTTTCGGCCATGAGGATGTCACAATACGAAATTCATCCTTTTTCGTGAAAAGTTGTGGGAGTGGCATTGCACTGTTCGGCAATAAAACAACGCTGATTATGAGGTTCTAAATATGAACGACAACTCGTGAAACTTTACACACACATCAGGCAGAGCAAATTTATCAATATTTTATATGTTAGTTGTGCAGCTATTTTGAAATGGCTCGCCATGGCCCTCGAGAAATGTTAAAAAAAGCAGCCCTGGTTGAGTGTTTCACCTCGCTTTTTGTAAATTTTATGGAGTACAGTGAACCCTCGGTTATCGCGGTTAATGGGGACCGAGACCACCCGCGAAAACTGAAAATCCGCGAAGTAGCGGCGCACCTTCAAAAATGCTTAAAAAAAATACAATATATATAATAAATATATAAATATATATATATATATATACGGGGAGAGAGAGAGAGAGTGAAATTGATGTTATAACAAAAAAACCAAATTATTATTAAAACGTATTATTTTTTTATTCCCCAGCCATTCTTTTTGTATTTATTTAATTACTCAGACTTTTACCTGCTGGTACGCCGTCTGGTGTGCCCTGTGAAATGAAAGGTGCCATTCTTTATTTATTTATTTATTTATTCATTTATTCATTCATAACTGACAGCTTCGCGCTCCGCTCGTGCCCGGGCGGAAGAGGTGCTCCAATTCGGCTTAACTGTGACACACGCCCACCCTCCTCCCCCGGAGCTTCCATTCGGTTAAACTTAGGGGCCGCTTGGAACCGCCGGTGCCCGGGGAAGGTGCTCCTCTTCGGCTTACTGTGACGCGAGCATGCCCTCCTCCTCCGGAGCTTCCATTCGGTTAAACTTAGGGGCCGCTTGGCACCGCCCGTGCCCGGGGAAGGTGCTCCTCTACGGCTTAACTGCCACGCACGCCGGCCGGAGCTCTGGTACTGTCCGAACCGCGCGAAACGTCGCCACCGATCGTGTCCGGGGGAACGTGCTCTTCTTCGTCCACTCTCCTCTTCGCCCACGCTCTTCTTTGGCGCACGCCGGCCGTCTAACCGCTCCAGCGCCCCGTCGTGCCGCTCGGCGAAACTACAATGCCCCCGAATATTTTTTAGACCCGCGAAGCACTGAACCCGCGAAAGTAGCGAGGGTTCACTGTATGTATAAGACCAAGACCTACAAAAAAGACTCTTGGAGCAATGAGCTAGGTTTTACAGGAAGTCGGCCATTTTGAATTTACTTAAAAGGGGGCGGGTCACCACAATGGACTTTGTGTAGAAATTATTATTGGGGCCCGAGCAGCGACCGCGGCGAGGTCCCTATTGTTTTTGTAGAAATTATTATTAGGGCCCGAGCAGCGACCGCTACGAGGTCCCCATTGTTTTTGTGGAAATTATTATTATTATTATTATTAGGGCCCGAGCAGTGACCTGTTTATTTTTTTTAAGCATTTTTGAAGGTGCGCCGCTACTTCGCGGATTTTCAGTTTTCGCGGGTGGTCTCGGTCCCCGTTAACCGCGATAACCGAGGGTTCACTGTACTCCATAAAATTTACAAAAAGCGAGGTGAAACACTCAACCAGAGCTGCTTTTTTTAACATTTCTCGAGGGCCATGGCGAGCCATTTCAAAAAAGCTGCACAACTAACGTATAAAATATTGATAAATTTGCTCGGCCTGATGTGTGTGTAAAGTTTTACAAGTTGTCGTTCATATTTAGAACCTCATAATCAGCTTTGTTTTATTGCCGAACAGTGCAATGCCACTCCCACAACTTTTCATGAAAAAGGACGAATTTCGTATTGTGACATCCTCATGGCCGAAACAGTCATCCGAGCATATATGAGGGCGACCTTGTTGAGTTGCACGGAGAAAAACATCCAAGAAAATAACTTGTATTAGCTTTTACCAGTTGGTGGCGCTACTACTACGATGTAAAATAAGTTGGTAGATGTCTTCAGGGCTGAAGTATCCTCAAATGTGTACAACTTCGAGAAGATAGGATCATCTGAGTCATGTTGCCGGAGCTTTTGTTGCCACAGAGTACAATCGGACTTTTCAGCACCTTAATAGCCACGCCTTTTGCCAAAACGTCACAAAATTCGGCAGAGAGTAAGATCATTGTCTTGAATCTTTTCTGACTCATTTTCAGTCGGATTCGTCAAAAGGGCACCGTGCAGTACGTGAAAATTAAAATAAAAACAAATTTTTGATTCCACTTGGCGGCACTGTGTGTATAACAAAATAATAACATTAAGATGTCTTCAGGTCGGGACGTTTTATTTACAGGTGAAGGTTTGGATTTTTAGGAGCATGTGCAGGGGAGTTATTAAGCATTCATTTATTTGTATTAGGTTCATTTTGTCTTCTTATTATTGATATTTGACTGATTCATTAAAAGCAGACAATTATGTTTTAGGTTAATATTTTACCTGACATGTTTCGGCGAGTCTTTCGCCTTCTTCAGAGTGTCGCATGATGGTGTCTTGAGCTGATGTTCCATGAGGGTGTGACTTACCTGTCAAAAAAATGAAAAAATCAGAGCAGTAAAAGAACAAGCACAACATGAACATTACAAATCAGCAATCACTGACCACTGCAAAAGGGAAAACCACATCATGGACCGGGAGAAGGGCAGGGTCATCCGCACAGAAGAGAACAAACAACAGCGCTGGATCAGAGAGGCCATTGAGATCTGCAAGCGAGGCATAAAAACCATGAACAGAGACAAGGGAGCCTTCATCCTCTCTACCACCTGGACCAGCATCTTGGCGGAGTGAACGGACAGCGGGGGGCGTGACTTGCCTTCATTCTTGTGACAGGTAAGTCACGCCCTCATGGAACATCAGCTGATAAAGACGGGTCACAAGACAGCATCATGTGACACTCTGAAGAAGGCGAAAGACTTTCGTATTGTGACATGCTCAAGGCCTAAACACTCATCCGAGCAAATATAAGGTAGATTTTGTTCACCTGCCCGGAGAAAAACATCAACGAAAATAATTTGTATTTGTTTTAACCAGTTGGTGGCACTACCACTGCGATCAAAAATAAGTTGGCAGCCGTCTTCAGGGCCTGAATATCCTCAAATGTGAAAGATTTCCAGAAGATGGATCATCTGAATCATTTTGCAGGAACTTTTGTTGCCACGGAGAATAATCAGACTCTGCAGCACCGTAATAGCCACGCCCTTTGAAGGAAAGTCGTAAAAATAGGGATAGAGTAAGATCAATGTCTTGAGTCTTTTCTAGCCAATTTTCAATCGGATTCGTTAAAAGGGCACCGTGCAGTACGTGAAATTTGTAAAAATTGATATTGATTGGCGCAAGGTGTATAACTGAATATAAACATATAGATGTCTTCAGGTACCGACTCTTTATGTACATGTGAAGTTTTGGATTTTTAGCAGCATGTGCAGGAGAGTTATTAAGCATTTTGTCCATTGCGGCGAAGGAAATCTTAAGTGAAAACTTTGAAGCCCCGCCCCCGTCATATAGTATTTCGGAAACAAAAAATTTTAGCCCCAGTGTTTGTCCCAGGTCTTAAGATGCTCCAGACAGAACTTTAAGGCAATCAGATGAAGCCTTTAGGATCAGGGTGCAAAAGAATGACCCCTGTAAACATGCAAAAAAGGGCAAAAGTCGGACTTTCAAAAATTCATAACTCACTTCCTGTTCATATTAGACGTTAAAATATCAAATTTTTCGCCATGCCCGATGAGACTGCCAAGTTTGGTGAGTTTTTGTGCATGTTTCGGGGGTCAAAAATGCGATCGAACAATCGGAAAAATAATAATAATTTCTACAAAAACAATAGGGACTTCGCAGCGGTCGCTGCTCAGGCCCTAATAATAATAATAATAATAATAATAATAAAAGTAATAATATTTTCTACAAAAACAATAGGGACCTCGCCGCGGTCGCTGCTCGGGCCCCAATAATAATTTCTACACAAAGTCCATTGTGGTGACCCGCCCCCTTTTAAGTAAATTCAAAATGGCCGACTTCCTGTAAAACCTAGCTCATTGCTCCAAGAGACTTTTTTGTAGGTCTTGGTCTTATACATACAGTGAACCCTCGCTACTTCGCGGTTCACCTTTCGCGGGTTCAGTGCTTCGCGGGTCTAAAAAATATTCGGGGGCATTGTAGTTTCGCCGAGCGGCACGACGGGGCGCTGGAGCGGTTAGACGGCCGGCGTGCGCCGAAGAAGAGCGTGGGCGAAGAGGAGAGTGGACGAAGAAGAGCACGTTCCCCCGGACACGATCGGTGGCGACGTTTCGCGCGGTTCGGACCGTACCAGAGCTCCGGCCAGCGTGCGTGGCAGTTAAGCCGTAGAGGAGCACCTTCCCCGGGCACGGGCGGTGCCAAGCGGCCCCTAAGTTTAACCGAATGGAAGCTCCGGAGGAGGAGGGCATGCTCGCGTCACAGTAAGCCGAAGAGGAGCACCTTCCCCGGGCACGGGCGGTTCCAAGCGGCCCCTAAGTTTAACCGAATGGAAGCTCCGGGGGAGGAGGGCGGGCGTGTGTAACAGTTAAGCCGAATTGGAGCACCTCTTCTGCCGGGCACAAGCGGAGCGCGAGGCTGTCAGTTATGAATGAATAAATGAATAAATAAATAAAGAATGCCACCTTTCATTTCACAGGGCACACCGGACGGCGTACCAGCAGGTAAAAGTCGGAGTAATTAAATAAATACAAAAAGAATGGTTGGGGAATAAAAAAATAATAAGTTTTAAGAATAATTTGTTTTTTTTGTTATAACATGAATTTCACTCTCTCTCTCTCTCTCTCCCCCCGTATATATATATATATATATATATATATATATATATATATATATATATATATATATATATATATTTATATATTTATTATATATTTTTTTTAAGCATTTTTGAAGGTGCGCCGCTACTTCGCGGATTTTCAGTTTTCGCGGGTGGTCTCGGTCCCCATTAACCGCGATAACCGAGGGTTCACTGTACTCCATAAAATTTACAAAAAGCGAGGTGAAACACTCAACCAGGGCTGCTTTTTTGAACATTTCTCGAGGGCCATGGCGAGCCATTTCAAAAAAGCTGCACAACTAACGTATAAAATATTGATAAATTTGCTCGGCCTGATGTGTGTGTAAAGTTTCACGAGTTGTCGTTCATATTTAGAACCTCATAATCAGCTTTGTTTTATTGCCGAACAGTGCAATGCCACTCCCACAACTTTTCATGAAAAAGGACGAATTTCGTATTGTGACATCCTCATGGCCGAAACAGTCATCCGAGCATATATGAGGGCGACCTTGTTGAGTTGCACGGAGAAAAACATCCAAGAAAATAACTTGTATTAGCTTTTACCAGTTGGGGGCGCTACTACTACGATGAAAAATAAGTTGGTAGATGTCTTCAGGGCTGAAGTATCCTCAAATGTGTACAACTTCGAGAAGATAGGATCATCTGAGTCATGTTGCCGGAGCTTTTGTTGCCACAGAGTACAATCGGACTTTTCAGCACCTTAATAGCCACGCCTTTTGCCAAAACGTCACAAAATTCGGCAGAGAGTAAGATCATTGTCTTGAGTCTTTTCTGACTAATTTTCAGTCGGATTCGTCAAAAGGGCACCGTGCAGTACGTGAAAATTAAAATAAAAACAAATTTTTGATTCCACTTGGCGGCACTGTGTGTATAACAAAATAATAACATTACGATGTCTTCAGGTCGGGACGTTTTATTTACAGGTGAAGGTTTGGATTTTTAGGAGCATGTGCAGGGGAGTTATTAAGCATTCATTTATTTGTATTAGGTTCATTTTGTCTTCTTATTATTGATATTTGACTGATTCATTAAAAGCAGACAATTATGTTTTAGGTTAATTTTTTACCTGACATGTTTCGGCGAGTCTTTCGCCTACTTCAGAGTGTCGCATGATGGTGTCTTGAGCTGATGTTCCATGAGGGTGTGACTTACCTGTCAAAAAAATGAAAAAAATCAGAGCAGTAAAAGAACAAGCACAACATGAACATTACAAATCAGCAATCACTGACCACTGCAAAAGGGAAAACCACATCATGGACCGGGAGAAGGGCAGGGTCATCCGCACAGAAGAGAACAAACAACAGCGCTGGATCAGAGAGGCCATTGAGATCTGCAAGCGAGGCATAAAAACCATGAACAGAGACAAGGGAGCCTTCATCCTCTCTACCACCTGGACCAGCATCTTGGCGGAGTGAACGGACAGCGGGGGGCGTGACTTGCCTTCATTCTTGTGACAGGTAAGTCACGCCCTCATGGAACATCAGCTGATAAAGGCGGGTCACAAGACACCATCATGTGACACTCTGAAGAAGGCGAAAGACTTTCGTATTGTGACATGCTCAAGGCCTAAACACTCATCCGAGCAAATATAAGGTAGATTTTGTTAACATGCCCGGAGAAAAACATCAACGAAAATAATTTATATTTGTTTTAACCAGTTGGTGGCGCTACCACTGCGATCAAAAATAAGTTGGCAGCCGTCTTCAGGGCCTGAATATCCTCAAATGTGAAAAATTTCGAGAAGATGGATCATCTGAATCATTTTGCAGGAACTTTTGTTGCCACGGAGAATAATCAGACTCTGCGGCACCGTAATAGCCACGCCCTTCGAAGGAAAGTCACAAAAATAGGGATAGAGTAAGATCAATGTCTTGAGTCTTTTCTAGCCAATTTTCAATCAGATTCGTTACAAGGGCACCGTGCAGTACGTCAAAATGTAAAAAATGATATTGATTGGCGCAAGGTGTATAACTGAATATAAACATATAGATGTCTTCAGGTACAGACTCTTTATGTACATGTGAAGTTTTGGATTTTTAGCAGCATGTGCAGGAGAGTTATTAAGCATTTTGTCCATTGCGGCGAAGGAAATCTTAAGTGAAAACTTTGATGCCCCGCCCCCGTCATATAGTATTTCGGAAACAAAAAATTTTAGCCCCAGTGTTTGTCCCAGGTCTTCAGATGCTACAGACAGAATTTTAAGGCAATCAGATGAAGCCTTTAGGATCAGGGTGCAAAAGAATGACCCCTGTAAACATGCAAAAAAGGGCAAAAGTCGGACTTTCAAAAATTCATAACTCACTTCCTGTTCATATTAGACGTTAAAATATCAAATTTTTCGCCATGCCCGATGAGACTGCCAGGTTTGGTGAGTTTTTGTGCATGTTTCGGGGGTCAAAAATGCGATCGAACAATCGGAAAAATAATAATAATAATTTCTACAAAAACAATAGGGACTTCGCAGCGGTCGCTGCTCAGGCCCTAATAATAATAATAATAATAATAATAAAAGTAATAATATTTTCTACAAAAACAATAGGGACCTCGCCGCGGTCGCTGCTCGGGCCCCAATAATAATTTCTACACAAAGTCCATTGTGGTGACCCGCCCCCTTTTAAGTAAATTCAAAATGGCCGACTTCCTGTAAAACCTAGCTCATTGCTCCAAGAGACTTTTTTGTAGGTCTTGGTCTTATACATACAGTGAACCCTCGCTACTTCGCGGTTCACCTTTCGCAGGTTCAGTGCTTCGCGGGTCTAAAAAATATTCGGGGGCATTGTAGTTTCGCCGAGCGGCACGACGGGGCGCTGGAGCGGTTAGACGGCCGGCGTGCGCCGAAGAAGAGCGTGGGCGAAGAGGAGAGTGGACGAAGAAGAGCACGTTCCCCCGGACACGATCGGTGGCGACGTTTCGCGCGGTTCGGACCGTACCAGAGCTCCGGCCAGCGTGCGTGGCAGTTAAGCCGTAGAGGAGCACCTTCCCCGGGCACGGGCGGTGCCAAGCGGCCCCTAAGTTTAACCGAATGGAAGCTCCGGAGGAGGAGGGCATGCTCGCGTCACAGTAAGCCGAAGAGGAGCACCTTCCCCGGGCACGGGCGGTTCCAAGCGGCCCCTAAGTTTAACCGAATGGAAGCTCCGGAGGAGGAGGGCATGCTCGCGTCACAGTAAGCCGAAGAGGAGCACCTTCCCCGGGCACGGGCGGTGCCAAGCGGCCCCTAAGTTTAACCGAATGGAAGCTCCGGACGGAGGAGGACGGGCGTGTGTCACAGTTAAGCCAAATTGGAGCACCTCTTCTGCCCGGGCACGAGCGGAGCGCGAGGCTGTCAGTTATGAATGAATAAATGAATAAATAAATAAAGAATGCCACCTTTCATTTCACAGGGCACACCGGACGGCGTACCAGCAGGTAAAAGTCGGAGTAATTAAATAAATACAAAAAGAATGGCTGGGGAATAAAAAAATAATACGTTTTAATAATAATTTGGTTTTTTTGTTATAACATGAATTTCACTCTCTCTCTCCCCGTATATATATATATATATATATATATATATATATATATATATATATATATATATATATTTATATTTATTATATATATTGTATATTTTTTTTAAGCATTTTTGAAGGTGCGCCGCTACTTCGCGGATTTTCAGTTTTCGCGGGTGGTCTCGGTCCCCATTAACCGCGATAACCGAGGGTTCACTGTACTCCATAAAATTTACAAAAAGCGAGGTGAAACACTCAACCAGAGCTGCTTTTTTTTAACATTTCTCGAGGGCCATGGCGAGCCATTTCAAAAAAGCTGCACAACTAACGTATAAAATATTGATAAATTTGCTCGGCCTGATGTGTGTGTAAAGTTTTACGAGTTGTCGTTCATATTTAGAACCTCATAATCAGCTTTGTTTTATTGCCGAACAGTGCAATGCCACTCCCACAACTTTTCACGAAAAATCACGAATTTCGTATTGTGACATCCTCATGGCCGAAACAGTCATCCGAGCATATATGAGGGCGACCTTGTTGAGTTGCACGGAGAAAAACATCCAAGAAAATAACTTGTATTAGCTTTTACCAGTTGGTGGCGCTACTACTACGATATAAAATAAGTTGGTAGATGTCTTCAGGGCTGAAGTATCCTCAAATGTGTACAACTTCGAGAAGATAGGATGATCTGAGTCATGTTGCCGGAGCTTTTGTTGCCACAGAGTACAATCGGACTTTTCAGCACCTTAATAGCCACGCCTTTTGCCAAAACGTCACAAAATTCGGCAGAGAGTAAGATCATTGTCTTGAGTCTTTTCTGACTAATTTTCAGTCGGATTCGTCAAAAGGGCACCGTGCAGTACGTGAAAATTAAAATAAAAACAAATTTTTGATTCCACTTGGCGGCACTGTGTGTATAACAAAATAATAACATTAAGATGTCTTCAGGTCGGGACGTTTTATTTACAGGTGAAGGTTTGGATTTTTAGGAGCATGTGCAGGGGAGTTATTAAGCATTCATTTATTTGTATTAGGTTCATTTTGTCTTCTTATTATTGATATTTGACTGATTCATTAAAAGCAGACAATTATGTTTTAGGTTAATTTTTTACCTGACATGTTTCGGCGAGTCTTTCGCCTTCTTCAGAGTGTCGCATGATGGTGTCTTGAGACCCGTCTTTATCAGCTGATGTTCCATGAGGGTGTGACTTACCTGTCAAAAAAATGAAAAATCAGAGCAGTAAAAGAACAAGCACAACATGAACATTACAAATCAGCAATCACTGACCACTGCAAAAGGGAAAACCACATCATGGACCGGGAGAAGGGCAGGGTCATCCGCACCGAAGAGAACAAACAACAGCGCTGGATCAGAGAGGCCATTGAGATCTGCAAGCGAGGCATAAAAACCATGAACAGAGACAAGGGAGCCTTCATCCTCTCTACCACCTGGAGCAGCATTTTGGCGGAGTGAACGGACAGCGGGGGGCGTGACTTGCCTTCATTCTTGTGACAGGTAAGTCACGCCCTCATGGAACATCAGCTGATAAAGACGGGCCACAAGACACCATCATGTGACACTCTGAAGAAGGCGAAAGACTTTCGTATTGTGACATCCTCAAGGCCTAAACACTCATCCGAGCAAATGTAAGGTAGATTTTGTTAACCTGCCCGGAGAAAAAAATCAACGAAAATGATTTGTATTGGTTTTAACCAGTTGGTGGCGCTACCACTGCGATCAAAAATAAGTTGGCAGCCGTCTTCAGGGCCTGAATATCCTCAAATGTGAAAAATTTCGAGAAGATGGATCATCTGAATCATTTTGCAGGAACTTTTGTTGCCACGGAGAATAATCAGACTCTGCGGCACCGTAATAGCCACGCCCTTCGAAGGAAAGTCACAAAAATAGGGATAGAGTAAGATCAATGTCTTGAGTCTTTTCTAGCCAATTTTCAATCAGATTCGTTAAAAGGGCACCGTGCAGTACGTCAAAATGTAAAAAATGATATTGATTGGCGCAAGGTGTATAACTGAATATAAACATATAGATGTCTTCAGGTACAGACTCTATATGTACATGTGAAGTTTTGGATTTTTAGCAGCATGTGCAGGAGAGTTATTAAGCATTTTGTCCATTGCGGCGAAGGAAATCTTAAGTGAAAACTTTGATGCCCCGCCCCCGTCATATAGTATTTCGGAAACAAAAAACTTTAGCCCCAGTGTTTGTGCCAGGTCTTCAGATGCTACAGACAGAATTTTAAGGCAATCAGATGAAGCCTTTAGGATCAGGGTGCAAAAGAATGACCCCTGTAAACATGCAAAAAAGGGCAAAAGTCGGACTTTCAAAAATTCATAACTCACTTCCTGTTCATATTAGACGTTAAAATATCAAATTTTTCGCCATGCCCGATGAGACTGCCAAGTTTGGTGAGTTTTTGTGCATGTTTCAGGGGTCAAAAATGCGATCGAACAATCGGAAAAATAATAATAATAATAATTTCAACAAAAACAATAGGGACTTCGCAGCGGTCGCTGCTCAGGCCCTAATAATAATAATAATAATAATAATAAAAGTAATAATATTTTCTACAAAAACAATAGGGACCTCGCCGCGGTCGCTGCTCGGGCCCCAATAATAATTTCTACACAAAGTCCATTGTGGTGACCCGCCCCCTTTTAAGTAAATTCAAAATGGCCGACTTCCTGTAAAACCTAGCTCATTGCTCCAAGAGACTTTTTTGTAGGTCTTGGTCTTATACATACAGTGAACCCTCGCTACTTCGCGGTTCACCTTTCGCGGGTTCAGTGCTTCGCGGGTCGAAAAAATATTCGGGCGCATTGTAGTTTTGCCGAGCGGCACGACGGGGCGCTGGAGCGGTTAGACGGCCGGCGTGCGCCGAAGAAGAGCGTGGGCGAAGAGGAAAGTGGACGAAGAAGAGCACGTTCCCCCGGACACGATCGGTGGCGACGTTTCGCGCGGTTCGGACCGTACCAGAGCTCCGGCCAGCGTGCGTGGCAGTTAAGCCGTAGAGGAGCACCTTCCCCGGGCACGGGCAGTGCCAAGCGGCCCCTAAGTTTAACCGAATGGAAGCTCCGGAGGAGGAGGGCATGCTCGCGTCACAGTAAGCCGAAGAGGAGCACCTTCCCCGGGCACGGGCGGTTCCAAGCGGCCCCTAAGTTTAACCGAATGGAAGCTCCGGAGGAGGAGGGCATGCTCGCGTCACAGTAAGCCGAAGAGGAGCACCTTCCCCGGGCACGGGCGGTGCCAAGCGGCCCCTAAGTTTAACCGAATGGAAGCTCCGGGGGAGGAGGACGGGCGTGTGTCACAGTTAAGCCAAATTGGAGCACCTCTTCTGCCCGGGCACGAGCGGAGCGCGAGGCTGTCAGTTATGAATGTATAAATGAATAAATAAATAAAGAATGCCACCTTTCATTTCACAGGGCACACCGGACGGCGTACCAGCAGGTAAAAGTCGGAGTAATTAAATAAATACAAAAAGAATGGCTGGGGAATAAAAAAATAATACGTTTTAATAATAATTTGTTTTTTTTGTTATAACATGAATTTCACTCTCTCTCTCCCCGTATATATATATATATATATATATATATATATATATATTTATTATATATATTGTATATTTTTTTTAAGCATTTTTGAAGGTGCGCCGCTACTTCGCGGATTTTCAGTTTTCGCGGGTGGTCTCGGTCCCCATTAACCGCGATAACCGAGGGTTCACTGTACTCCATAAAATTTACAAAAAGCGAGGTGAAACACTCAACCAGAGCTGCTTTTTTTTAACATTTCTCGAGGGCCATGGCGAGCCATTTCAAAAAAGCTGCACAACTAACGTATAAAATATTGATAAATTTGCTCGGCCTGATGTGTGTGTAAAGTTTTACGAGTTGTCGTTCATATTTAGAACCTCATAATCAGCTTTGTTTTATTGCCGAACAGTGCAATGCCACTCCCACAACTTTTCACGAAAAATCACGAATTTCGTATTGTGACATCCTCATGGCCGAAACAGTCATCCGAGCATATATGAGGGCGACCTTGTTGAGTTGCACGGAGAAAAACATCCAAGAAAATAACTTGTATTAGCTTTTACCAGTTGGTGGCGCTACTACTACGATATAAAATAAGTTGGTAGATGTCTTCAGGGCTGAAGTATCCTCAAATGTGTACAACTTCGAGAAGATAGGATGATCTGAGTCATGTTGCCGGAGCTTTTGTTGCCACAGAGTACAATCGGACTTTTCAGCACCTTAATAGCCACGCCTTTTGCCAAAACGTCACAAAATTCGGCAGAGAGTAAGATCATTGTCTTGAGTCTTTTCTGACTAATTTTCAGTCGGATTCGTCAAAAGGGCACCGTGCAGTACGTGAAAATTAAAATAAAAACAAATTTTTGATTCCACTTGGCGGCACTGTGTGTATAACAAAATAATAACATTAAGATGTCTTCAGGTCGGGACGTTTTATTTACAGGTGAAGGTTTGGATTTTTAGGAGCATGTGCAGGGGAGTTATTAAGCATTCATTTATTTGTATTAGGTTCATTTTGTCTTCTTATTATTGATATTTGACTGATTCATTAAAAGCAGACAATTATGTTTTAGGTTAATTTTTTACCTGACATGTTTCGGCGAGTCTTTCGCCTACTTCAGAGTGTCGCATGATGGTGTCTTGAGCTGATGTTCCATGAGGGTGTGACTTACCTGTCAAAAAAATGAAAAAATCAGAGCAGTAAAAGAACAAGCACAACATGAACATTACAAATCAGCAATCACTGACCACTGCAAAAGGGAAAACCACATCATGGACCGGGAGAAGGGCAGGGTCATCCGCACCGAAGAGAACAAACAACAGCGCTGGATCAGAGAGGCCATTGAGATCTGCAAGCGAGGCATAAAAACCATGAACAGAGACAAGGGAGCCTTCATCCTCTCTACCACCTGGAGCAGCATTTTGGCGGAGTGAACGGACAGCGGGGGGCGTGACTTGCCTTCATTCTTGTGACAGGTAAGTCACGCCCTCATGGAACATCAGCTGATAAAGACGGGCCACAAGACACCATCATGTGACACTCTGAAGAAGGCGAAAGACTTTCGTATTGTGACATCCTCAAGGCCTAAACACTCATCCGAGCAAATGTAAGGTAGATTTTGTTAACCTGCCCGGAGAAAAAAATCAACGAAAATGATTTGTATTTGTTTTAACCAGTTGGTGGCGCTACCACTGCGATCAAAAATAAGTTGGCAGCCGTCTTCAGGGCCTGAATATCCTCAAATGTGAAAAATTTCGAGAAGATGGATCATCTGAATCATTTTGCAGGAACTTTTGTTGCCACGGAGAATAATCAGACTCTGCGGCACCGTAATAGCCACGCCCTTCGAAGGAAAGTCACAAAAATAGGGATAGAGTAAGATCAATGTCTTGAGTCTTTTCTAGCCAATTTTCAATCAGATTCGTTAAAAGGGCACCGTGCAGTACGTCAAAATGTAAAAAATGATATTGATTGGCGCAAGGTGTATAACTGAATATAAACATATAGATGTCTTCAGGTACAGACTCTTTATGTACATGTGAAGTTTTGGATTTTTAGCAGCATGTGCAGGAGAGTTATTAAGCATTTTGTCCATTGCGGCGAAGGAAATCTTAAGTGAAAACTTTGATGCCCCGCCCCCGTCATATAGTATTTCGGAAACAAAAAATTTTAGCCCCAGTGTTTGTGCCAGGTCTTCAGATGCTACAGACAGAATTTTAAGGCAATCAGATGAAGCCTTTAGGATCAGGGTGCAAAAGAATGACCCCTGTAAACATGCAAAAAAGGGCAAAAGTCGGACTTTCAAAAATTCATAACTCACTTCCTGTTCATATTAGACGTTACAAAATATAAAATTTTTCGCCATGCCCGATGAGACTGCCAAGTTTGGTGAGTTTTTGTGCATGTTTCGGGGGTCAAAAATGCGATCGAACAATCGGAAAAATAATAATAATAATAATTTCTACAAAAACAATAGGGACTTCGCAGCGGTCGCTGCTCAGACCCTAATAATAATAATAATAATAATAATAAAAGTAATAATATCATCTACAAAAACAATAGGGACCTCGCCGCGGTCGCTGCTCGGGCCCCAATAATAATTTCTACACAAAGTCCATTGTGGTGACCCGCCCCCTTTTCAGTAAATTCAAAATGGCCGACTTCCTGTAAAACCTAGCTCATTGCTCCAAGAGACTTTTTTGTAGGTCTTGGTCTTATACATACAGTGAACCCTCGCTACTTCGCGGTTCACCTTTCGCGGGTTCAGTGCTTCGCGGGTCTAAAAAATATTCGGGGGCATTGTAGTTTCGCCGAGCGGCACGACGGGGCGCTGGAGCGGTTAGACGGCCGGCGTGCGCCGAAGAAGAGCGTGGGCGAAGAGGAGAGTGGACGAAGAAGAGCACGTTCCCCCGGACACGATCGGTGGCGACGTTTCGCGCGGTTCGGACCGTACCAGAGCTCCGGCCAGCGTGCGTGGCAGTTAAGCCGTAGAGGAGCACCTTCCCCGGGCACGGGCAGTGCCAAGCGGCCCCTAAGTTTAACCGAATGGAAGCTCCGGAGGAGGAGGGCATGCTCGCGTCACAGTAAGCCGAAGAGGAGCACCTTCCCCGGGCACGGGCGGTTCCAAGCGGCCCCTAAGTTTAACCGAATGGAAGCTCCGGAGGAGGAGGGCATGCTCGCGTCACAGTAAGCCGAAGAGGAGCACCTTCCCCGGGCACGGGCGGTGCCAAGCGGCCCCTAAGTTTAACCGAATGGAAGCTCCGGGGGAGGAGGACGGGCGTGTGTCACAGTTAAGCCAAATTGGAGCACCTCTTCTGCCCGGGCACGAGCGGAGCGCGAGGCTGTCAGTTATGAATGAATAAATGAATAAATAAATAAAGAATGCCACCTTTCATTTCACAGGGCACACCGGACGGCGTACCAGCAGGTAAAAGTCGGAGTAATTAAATAAATACAAAAAGAATGGCTGGGGAATAAAAAAATAATACGTTTTAATAATAATTTGGTTTTTTTGTTATAACATGAATTTCACTCTCTCTCTCCCCGTATATATATATATATATATATATATATATATATATATATATATTTATATATTTATTATATATATTGTATATTTTTTTTAAGCATTTTTGAAGGTGCGCCGCTACTTCGCGGATTTTCAGTTTTCGCGGGTGGTCTCGGTCCCCATTAACCGCGATAACCGAGGGTTCACTGTACTCCATAAAATTTACAAAAAGCGAGGTGAAACACTCAACCAGAGCTGCTTTTTTTTAACATTTCTCGAGGGCCATGGCGAGCCATTTCAAAAAAGCTGCACAACTAACGTATAAAATATTGATAAATTTGCTCGGCCTGATGTGTGTGTAAAGTTTTACGAGTTGTCGTTCATATTTAGAACCTCATAATCAGCTTTGTTTTATTGCTGAACAGTGCAATGCCACTCCCACAACTTTTCACGAAAAATCACGAATTTCGTATTGTGACATCCTCATGGCCGAAACAGTCATCCGAGCATATATGAGGGCGACCTTGTTGAGTTGCACGGAGAAAAACATCCAAGAAAATAACTTGTATTAGCTTTTACCAGTTGGTGGCGCTACTACTACGATGTAAAATAAGTTGGTAGATGTCTTCAGGGCTGAAGTATCCTCAAATGTGTACAACTTCGAGAAGATAGGATCATCTGAGTCATGTTGCCGGAGCTTTTGTTGCCACAGAGTACAATCGGACTTTTCAGCACCTTAATAGCCACGCCTTTTGCCAAAACGTCACAAAATTCGGCAGAGAGTAAGATCATTGTCTTAAGTCTTTTCTGACTAATTTTCAGTCGGATTCGTCAAAAGGGCACCATGCAGTACGTGAAAATTAAAATAAAAACAAATTTTTGATTCCACTTGGCGGCACTGTGTGTATAACAAAATAATAACATTAAGATGTCTTCAGGTCGGGACGTTTTATTTACAGGTGAAGGTTTGGATTTTTAGGAGCATGTGCAGGGGAGTTATTAAGCATTCATTTATTTGTATTAGGTTCATTTTGTCTTCTTATTATTGATATTTGACTGATTCATTAAAAGCAGACAATTATGTTTTAGGTTAATTTTTTACCTGACATGTTTCGGCGAGTCTTTCGCCTACTTCAGAGTGTCGCATGATGGTGTCTTGAGCTGATGTTCCATGAGGGTGTGACTTACCTGTCAAAAAAATGAAAAAAATCAGAGCAGTAAAAGAACAAGCACAACATGAACATTACAAATCAGCAATCACTGACCACTGCAAAAGGGAAAACCACATCATGGACCGGGAGAAGGGCAGGGTCATCCGCACAGAAGAGAACAAACAACAGCGCTGGATCAGAGAGGCCATTGAGATCTGCAAGCGAGGCATAAAAACCATGAACAGAGACAAGGGAGCCTTCATCCTCTCTACCACCTGGACCAGCATCTTGGCGGAGTGAACGGACAGCGGGGGGCGTGACTTGCCTTCATTCTTGTGACAGGTAAGTCACGCCCTCATGGAACATCAGCTGATAAAGGCGGGTCACAAGACACCATCATGTGACACTCTGAAGAAGGCGAAAGACTTTCGTATTGTGACATGCTCAAGGCCTAAACACTCATCCGAGCAAATATAAGGTAGATTTTGTTAACATGCCCGGAGAAAAACATCAACGAAAATAATTTATATTTGTTTTAACCAGTTGGTGGCGCTACCACTGCGATCAAAAATAAGTTGGCAGCCGTCTTCAGGGCCTGAATATCCTCAAATGTGAAAAATTTCGAGAAGATGGATCATCTGAATCATTTTGCAGGAACTTTTGTTGCCACGGAGAATAATCAGACTCTGCGGCACCGTAATAGCCACGCCCTTCGAAGGAAAGTCACAAAAATAGGGATAGAGTAAGATCAATGTCTTGAGTCTTTTCTAGCCAATTTTCAATCAGATTCGTTACAAGGGCACCGTGCAGTACGTCAAAATGTAAAAAATGATATTGATTGGCGCAAGGTATATAACTGAATATAAACATATAGATGTCTTCAGGTACAGACTCTTTATGTACATGTGAAGTTTTGGATTTTTAGCAGCATGTGCAGGAGAGTTATTAAGCATTTTGTCCATTGCGGCGAAGGAAATCTTAAGTGAAAACTTTGATGCCCCGCCCCCGTCATATAGTATTTCGGAAACAAAAAATTTTAGCCCCAGTGTTTGTCCCAGGTCTTCAGATGCTACAGACAGAATTTTAAGGCAATCAGATGAAGCCTTTAGGATCAGGGTGCAAAAGAATGACCCCTGTAAACATGCAAAAAAGGGCAAAAGTCGGACTTTCAAAAATTCATAACTCACTTCCTGTTCATATTAGACGTTAAAATATCAAATTTTTCGCCATGCCCGATGAGACTGCCAGGTTTGGTGAGTTTTTGTGCATGTTTCGGGGGTCAAAAATGCGATCGAACAATCGGAAAAATAATAATAATAATTTCTACAAAAACAATAGGGACTTCGCAGCGGTCGCTGCTCAGGCCCTAATAATAATAATAATAATAATAATAAAAGTAATAATATTTTCTACAAAAACAATAGGGACCTCGCCGCGGTCGCTGCTCGGGCCCCAATAATAATTTCTACACAAAGTCCATTGTGGTGACCCGCCCCCTTTTAAGTAAATTCAAAATGGCCGACTTCCTGTAAAACCTAGCTCATTGCTCCAAGAGACTTTTTTGTAGGTCTTGGTCTTATACATACAGTGAACCCTCGCTACTTCGCGGTTCACCTTTCGCAGGTTCAGTGCTTCGCGGGTCTAAAAAATATTCGGGGGCATTGTAGTTTCGCCGAGCGGCACGACGGGGCGCTGGAGCGGTTAGACGGCCGGCGTGCGCCGAAGAAGAGCGTGGGCGAAGAGGAGAGTGGACGAAGAAGAGCACGTTCCCCCGGACACGATCGGTGGCGACGTTTCGCGCGGTTCGGACCGTACCAGAGCTCCGGCCAGCGTGCGTGGCAGTTAAGCCGTAGAGGAGCACCTTCCCCGGGCACGGGCGGTGCCAAGCGGCCCCTAAGTTTAACCGAATGGAAGCTCCGGAGGAGGAGGGCATGCTCGCGTCACAGTAAGCCGAAGAGGAGCACCTTCCCCGGGCACGGGCGGTTCCAAGCGGCCCCTAAGTTTAACCGAATGGAAGCTCCGGAGGAGGAGGGCATGCTCGCGTCACAGTAAGCCGAAGAGGAGCACCTTCCCCGGGCACGGGCGGTGCCAAGCGGCCCCTAAGTTTAACCGAATGGAAGCTCCGGACGGAGGAGGACGGGCGTGTGTCACAGTTAAGCCAAATTGGAGCACCTCTTCTGCCCGGGCACGAGCGGAGCGCGAGGCTGTCAGTTATGAATGAATAAATGAATAAATAAATAAAGAATGCCACCTTTCATTTCACAGGGCACACCGGACGGCGTACCAGCAGGTAAAAGTCGGAGTAATTAAATAAATACAAAAAGAATGGCTGGGGAATAAAAAAATAATACGTTTTAATAATAATTTGGTTTTTTTGTTATAACATGAATTTCACTCTCTCTCTCCCCGTATATATATATATATATATATATATATATATATATATATATATATATATATATATATATTTATATTTATTATATATATTGTATATTTTTTTTAAGCATTTTTGAAGGTGCGCCGCTACTTCGCGGATTTTCAGTTTTCGCGGGTGGTCTCGGTCCCCATTAACCGCGATAACCGAGGGTTCACTGTACTCCATAAAATTTACAAAAAGCGAGGTGAAACACTCAACCAGAGCTGCTTTTTTTTAACATTTCTCGAGGGCCATGGCGAGCCATTTCAAAAAAGCTGCACAACTAACGTATAAAATATTGATAAATTTGCTCGGCCTGATGTGTGTGTAAAGTTTTACGAGTTGTCGTTCATATTTAGAACCTCATAATCAGCTTTGTTTTATTGCCGAACAGTGCAATGCCACTCCCACAACTTTTCACGAAAAATCACGAATTTCGTATTGTGACATCCTCATGGCCGAAACAGTCATCCGAGCATATATGAGGGCGACCTTGTTGAGTTGCACGGAGAAAAACATCCAAGAAAATAACTTGTATTAGCTTTTACCAGTTGGTGGCGCTACTACTACGATATAAAATAAGTTGGTAGATGTCTTCAGGGCTGAAGTATCCTCAAATGTGTACAACTTCGAGAAGATAGGATGATCTGAGTCATGTTGCCGGAGCTTTTGTTGCCACAGAGTACAATCGGACTTTTCAGCACCTTAATAGCCACGCCTTTTGCCAAAACGTCACAAAATTCGGCAGAGAGTAAGATCATTGTCTTGAGTCTTTTCTGACTAATTTTCAGTCGGATTCGTCAAAAGGGCACCGTGCAGTACGTGAAAATTAAAATAAAAACAAATTTTTGATTCCACTTGGCGGCACTGTGTGTATAACAAAATAATAACATTAAGATGTCTTCAGGTCGGGACGTTTTATTTACAGGTGAAGGTTTGGATTTTTAGGAGCATGTGCAGGGGAGTTATTAAGCATTCATTTATTTGTATTAGGTTCATTTTGTCTTCTTATTATTGATATTTGACTGATTCATTAAAAGCAGACAATTATGTTTTAGGTTAATTTTTTACCTGACATGTTTCGGCGAGTCTTTCGCCTTCTTCAGAGTGTCGCATGATGGTGTCTTGAGACCCGTCTTTATCAGCTGATGTTCCATGAGGGTGTGACTTACCTGTCAAAAAAATGAAAAATCAGAGCAGTAAAAGAACAAGCACAACATGAACATTACAAATCAGCAATCACTGACCACTGCAAAAGGGAAAACCACATCATGGACCGGGAGAAGGGCAGGGTCATCCGCACCGAAGAGAACAAACAACAGCGCTGGATCAGAGAGGCCATTGAGATCTGCAAGCGAGGCATAAAAACCATGAACAGAGACAAGGGAGCCTTCATCCTCTCTACCACCTGGAGCAGCATTTTGGCGGAGTGAACGGACAGCGGGGGGCGTGACTTGCCTTCATTCTTGTGACAGGTAAGTCACGCCCTCATGGAACATCAGCTGATAAAGACGGGCCACAAGACACCATCATGTGACACTCTGAAGAAGGCGAAAGACTTTCGTATTGTGACATCCTCAAGGCCTAAACACTCATCCGAGCAAATGTAAGGTAGATTTTGTTAACCTGCCCGGAGAAAAAAATCAACGAAAATGATTTGTATTTGTTTTAACCAGTTGGTGGCGCTACCACTGCGATCAAAAATAAGTTGGCAGCCGTCTTCAGGGCCTGAATATCCTCAAATGTGAAAAATTTCGAGAAGATGGATCATCTGAATCATTTTGCAGGAACTTTTGTTGCCACGGAGAATAATCAGACTCTGCGGCACCGTAATAGCCACGCCCTTCGAAGGAAAGTCACAAAAATAGGGATAGAGTAAGATCAATGTCTTGAGTCTTTTCTAGCCAATTTTCAATCAGATTCGTTAAAAGGGCACCGTGCAGTACGTCAAAATGTAAAAAATGATATTGATTGGCGCAAGGTGTATAACTGAATATAAACATATAGATGTCTTCAGGTACAGACTCTATATGTACATGTGAAGTTTTGGATTTTTAGCAGCATGTGCAGGAGAGTTATTAAGCATTTTGTCCATTGCGGCGAAGGAAATCTTAAGTGAAAACTTTGATGCCCCGCCCCCGTCATATAGTATTTCGGAAACAAAAAACTTTAGCCCCAGTGTTTGTGCCAGGTCTTCAGATGCTACAGACAGAATTTTAAGGCAATCAGATGAAGCCTTTAGGATCAGGGTGCAAAAGAATGACCCCTGTAAACATGCAAAAAAGGGCAAAAGTCGGACTTTCAAAAATTCATAACTCACTTCCTGTTCATATTAGACGTTAAAATATCAAATTTTTCGCCATGCCCGATGAGACTGCCAAGTTTGGTGAGTTTTTGTGCATGTTTCAGGGGTCAAAAATGCGATCGAACAATCGGAAAAATAATAATAATAATAATTTCAACAAAAACAATAGGGACTTCGCAGCGGTCGCTGCTCAGGCCCTAATAATAATAATAATAATAATAATAAAAGTAATAATATTTTCTACAAAAACAATAGGGACCTCGCCGCGGTCGCTGCTCGGGCCCCAATAATAATTTCTACACAAAGTCCATTGTGGTGACCCGCCCCCTTTTAAGTAAATTCAAAATGGCCGACTTCCTGTAAAACCTAGCTCATTGCTCCAAGAGACTTTTTTGTAGGTCTTGGTCTTATACATACAGTGAACCCTCGCTACTTCGCGGTTCACCTTTCGCGGGTTCAGTGCTTCGCGGGTCGAAAAAATATTCGGGCGCATTGTAGTTTTGCCGAGCGGCACGACGGGGCGCTGGAGCGGTTAGACGGCCGGCGTGCGCCGAAGAAGAGCGTGGGCGAAGAGGAGAGTGGACGAAGAAGAGCACGTTCCCCCGGACACGATCGGTGGCGACGTTTCGCGCGGTTCGGACCGTACCAGAGCTCCGGCCAGCGTGCGTGGCAGTTAAGCCGTAGAGGAGCACCTTCCCCGGGCACGGGCAGTGCCAAGCGGCCCCTAAGTTTAACCGAATGGAAGCTCCGGAGGAGGAGGGCATGCTCGCGTCACAGTAAGCCGAAGAGGAGCACCTTCCCCGGGCACGGGCGGTTCCAAGCGGCCCCTAAGTTTAACCGAATGGAAGCTCCGGAGGAGGAGGGCATGCTCGCGTCACAGTAAGCCGAAGAGGAGCACCTTCCCCGGGCACGGGCGGTGCCAAGCGGCCCCTAAGTTTAACCGAATGGAAGCTCCGGGGGAGGAGGACGGGCGTGTGTCACAGTTAAGCCAAATTGGAGCACCTCTTCTGCCCGGGCACGAGCGGAGCGCGAGGCTGTCAGTTATGAATGTATAAATGAATAAATAAATAAAGAATGCCACCTTTCATTTCACAGGGCACACCGGACGGCGTACCAGCAGGTAAAAGTCGGAGTAATTAAATAAATACAAAAAGAATGGCTGGGGAATAAAAAAATAATACGTTTTAATAATAATTTGTTTTTTTTGTTATAACATGAATTTCACTCTCTCTCTCCCCGTATATATATATATATATATATATATATATATATATATATATATATATTTATTATATATATTGTATATTTTTTTTAAGCATTTTTGAAGGTGCGCCGCTACTTCGCGGATTTTCAGTTTTCGCGGGTGGTCTCGGTCCCCATTAACCGCGATAACCGAGGGTTCACTGTACTCCATAAAATTTACAAAAAGCGAGGTGAAACACTCAACCAGAGCTGCTTTTTTTAAACATTTCTCGAGGGCCATGGCGAGCCATTTCAAAAAAGCTGCACAACTAACGTATAAAATATTGATAAATTTGCTCGGCCTGATGTGTGTGTAAAGTTTTACGAGTTGTCGTTCATATTTAGAACCTCATAATCAGCTTTGTTTTATTGCCGAACAGTGCAATGCCACTCCCACAACTTTTCACGAAAAATCACGAATTTCGTATTGTGACATCCTCATGGCCGAAACAGTCATCCGAGCATATATGAGGGCGACCTTGTTGAGTTGCACGGAGAAAAACATCCAAGAAAATAACTTGTATTAGCTTTTACCAGTTGGTGGCGCTACTACTACGATATAAAATAAGTTGGTAGATGTCTTCAGGGCTGAAGTATCCTCAAATGTGTACAACTTCGAGAAGATAGGATGATCTGAGTCATGTTGCCGGAGCTTTTGTTGCCACAGAGTACAATCGGACTTTTCAGCACCTTAATAGCCACGCCTTTTGCCAAAACGTCACAAAATTCGGCAGAGAGTAAGATCATTGTCTTGAGTCTTTTCTGACTAATTTTCAGTCGGATTCGTCAAAAGGGCACCGTGCAGTACGTGAAAATTAAAATAAAAACAAATTTTTGATTCCACTTGGCGGCACTGTGTGTATAACAAAATAATAACATTAAGATGTCTTCAGGTCGGGACGTTTTATTTACAGGTGAAGGTTTGGATTTTTAGGAGCATGTGCAGGGGAGTTATTAAGCATTCATTTATTTGTATTAGGTTCATTTTGTCTTCTTATTATTGATATTTGACTGATTCATTAAAAGCAGACAATTATGTTTTAGGTTAATTTTTTACCTGACATGTTTCGGCGAGTCTTTCGCCTTCTTCAGAGTGTCGCATGATGGTGTCTTGAGACCCGTCTTTATCAGCTGATGTTCCATGAGGGTGTGACTTACCTGTCAAAAAAATGAAAAATCAGAGCAGTAAAAGAACAAGCACAACATGAACATTACAAATCAGCAATCACTGACCACTGCAAAAGGGAAAACCACATCATGGACCGGGAGAAGGGCAGGGTCATCCGCACCGAAGAGAACAAACAACAGCGCTGGATCAGAGAGGCCATTGAGATCTGCAAGCGAGGCATAAAAACCATGAACAGAGACAAGGGAGCCTTCATCCTCTCTACCACCTGGAGCAGCATTTTGGCGGAGTGAACGGACAGCGGGGGGCGTGACTTGCCTTCATTCTTGTGACAGGTAAGTCACGCCCTCATGGAACATCAGCTGATAAAGACGGGCCACAAGACACCATCATGTGACACTCTGAAGAAGGCGAAAGACTTTCGTATTGTGACATCCTCAAGGCCTAAACACTCATCCGAGCAAATGTAAGGTAGATTTTGTTAACCTGCCCGGAGAAAAAAATCAACGAAAATGATTTGTATTTGTTTTAACCAGTTGGTGGCGCTACCACTGCGATCAAAAATAAGTTGGCAGCCGTCTTCAGGGCCTGAATATCCTCAAATGTGAAAAATTTCGAGAAGATGGATCATCTGAATCATTTTGCAGGAACTTTTGTTGCCACGGAGAATAATCAGACTCTGCGGCACCGTAATAGCCACGCCCTTCGAAGGAAAGTCACAAAAATAGGGATAGAGTAAGATCAATGTCTTGAGTCTTTTCTAGCCAATTTTCAATCAGATTCGTTAAAAGGGCACCGTGCAGTACGTCAAAATGTAAAAAATGATATTGATTGGCGCAAGGTGTATAACTGAATATAAACATATAGATGTCTTCAGGTACAGACTCTTTATGTACATGTGAAGTTTTGGATTTTTAGCAGCATGTGCAGGAGAGTTATTAAGCATTTTGTCCATTGCGGCGAAGGAAATCTTAAGTGAAAACTTTGATGCCCCGCCCCCGTCATATAGTATTTCGGAAACAAAAAATTTTAGCCCCAGTGTTTGTGCCAGGTCTTCAGATGCTACAGACAGAATTTTAAGGCAATCAGATGAAGCCTTTAGGATCAGGGTGCAAAAGAATGACCCCTGTAAACATGCAAAAAAGGGCAAAAGTCGGACTTTCAAAAATTCATAACTCACTTCCTGTTCATATTAGACGTTAAAATATTAAATTTTTCGCCATGCCCGATGAGACTGCCAAGTTTGGTGAGTTTTTGTGCATGTTTCAGGGGTCAAAAATGCGATCGAACAATCGGAAAAATAATAATAATAATAATTTCAACAAAAACAATAGGGACTTCGCAGCGGTCGCTGCTCAGGCCCTAATAATAATAATAATAATAATAATAAAAGTAATAATATTTTCTACAAAAACAATAGGGACCTCGCCGCGGTCGCTGCTCGGGCCCCAATAATAATTTCTACACAAAGTCCATTGTGGTGACCCGCCCCCTTTTAAGTAAATTCAAAATGGCCGACTTCCTGTAAAACCTAGCTCATTGCTCCAAGAGACTTTTTTGTAGGTCTTGGTCTTATACATACAGTGAACCCTCGCTACTTCGCGGTTCACCTTTCGCGGGTTCAGTGCTTCGCGGGTCTAAAAAATATTCGGGCGCATTGTAGTTTCGCCGAGCGGCACGACGGGGCGCTGGAGCGGTTAGACGGCCGGCGTGCGCCGAAGAAGAGCGTGGGCGAAGAGGAGAGTGGACGAAGAAGAGCACGTTCCCCCGGACACGATCGGTGGCGACGTTTCGCGCGGTTCGGACCGTACCAGAGCTCCGGCCAGCGTGCGTGGCAGTTAAGCCGTAGAGGAGCACCTTCCCCGGGCACGGGCAGTGCCAAGCGGCCCCTAAGTTTAACCGAATGAAAGCTCCGGAGGAGGAGGGCATGCTCGCGTCACAGTAAGCCGAAGAGGAGCACCTTCCCCGGGCACGGGCGGTTCCAAGCGGCCCCTAAGTTTAACCGAATGGAAGCTCCGGAGGAGGAGGGCATGCTCGCGTCACAGTAAGCCGAAGAGGAGCACCTTCCCCGGGCACGGGCGGTGCCAAGCGGCCCCTAAGTTTAACCGAATGGAAGCTCCGGGGGAGGAGGACGGGCGTGTGTCACAGTTAAGCCAAATTGGAGCACCTCTTCTGCCCGGGCACGAGCGGAGCGCGAGGCTGTCAGTTATGAATGTATAAATGAATAAATAAATAAAGAATGCCACCTTTCATTTCACAGGGCACACCGGACGGCGTACCAGCAGGTAAAAGTCGGAGTAATTAAATAAATACAAAAAGAATGGCTGGGGAATAAAAAAATAATACGTTTTAATAATAATTTGTTTTTTTTGTTATAACATGAATTTCACTCTCTCTCTCCCCGTATATATATATATATATATATATATATATATATATATATATATATATATTTATATATTTATTATATATATTGTATATTTTTTTTAAGCATTTTTGAAGGTGCGCCGCTACTTCGCGGATTTTCAGTTTTCGCGGGTGGTCTCGGTCCCCATTAACCGCGATAACCGAGGGTTCACTGTACTCCATAAAATTTACAAAAAGCGAGGTGAAACACTCAACCAGAGCTGCTTTTTTTTAACATTTCTCGAGGGCCATGGCGAGCCATTTCAAAAAAGCTGCACAACTAACGTATAAAATATTGATAAATTTGCTCGGCCTGATGTGTGTGTAAAGTTTTACGAGTTGTCGTTCATATTTAGAACCTCATAATCAGCTTTGTTTTATTGCCGAACAGTGCAATGCCACTCCCACAACTTTTCACGAAAAATCACGAATTTCGTATTGTGACATCCTCATGGCCGAAACAGTCATCCGAGCATATATGAGGGCGACCTTGTTGAGTTGCACGGAGAAAAACATCCAAGAAAATAACTTGTATTAGCTTTTACCAGTTGGTGGCGCTACTACTACGATATAAAATAAGTTGGTAGATGTCTTCAGGGCTGAAGTATCCTCAAATGTGTACAACTTCGAGAAGATAGGATGATCTGAGTCATGTTGCCGGAGCTTTTGTTGCCACAGAGTACAATCGGACTTTTCAGCACCTTAATAGCCACGCCTTTTGCCAAAACGTCACAAAATTCGGCAGAGAGTAAGATCATTGTCTTGAGTCTTTTCTGACTAATTTTCAGTCGGATTCGTCAAAAGGGCACCGTGCAGTACGTGACAATTAAAATAAAAACAAATTTTTGATTCCACTTGGCGGCACTGTGTGTATAACAAAATAATAACATTAAGATGTCTTCAGGTCGGGACGTTTTATTTACAGGTGAAGGTTTGGATTTTTAGGAGCATGTGCAGGGGAGTTATTAAGCATTCATTTATTTGTATTAGGTTCATTTTGTCTTCTTATTATTGATATTTGACTGATTCATTAAAAGCAGACAATTATGTTTTAGGTTAATTTTTTACCTGACATGTTTCGGCGAGTCTTTCGCCTACTTCAGAGTGTCGCATGATGGTGTCTTGAGCTGATGTTCCATGAGGGTGTGACTTACCTGTCAAAAAAATGAAAAAATCAGAGCAGTAAAAGAACAAGCACAACATGAACATTACAAATCAGCAATCACTGACCACTGCAAAAGGGAAAACCACATCATGGACCGGGAGAAGGGCAGGGTCATCCGCACCGAAGAGAACAAACAACAGCGCTGGATCAGAGAGGCCATTGAGATCTGCAAGCGAGGCATAAAAACCATGAACAGAGACAAGGGAGCCTTCATCCTCTCTACCACCTGGAGCAGCATTTTGGCGGAGTGAACGGACAGCGGGGGGCGTGACTTGCCTTCATTCTTGTGACAGGTAAGTCACGCCCTCATGGAACATCAGCTGATAAAGACGGGCCACAAGACACCATCATGTGACACTCTGAAGAAGGCGAAAGACTTTCGTATTGTGACATCCTCAAGGCCTAAACACTCATCCGAGCAAATGTAAGGTAGATTTTGTTAACCTGCCCGGAGAAAAAAATCAACGAAAATGATTTGTATTTGTTTTAACCAGTTGGTGGCGCTACCACTGCGATCAAAAATAAGTTGGCAGCCGTCTTCAGGGCCTGAATATCCTCAAATGTGAAAAATTTCGAGAAGATGGATCATCTGAATCATTTTGCAGGAACTTTTGTTGCCACGGAGAATAATCAGACTCTGCGGCACCGTAATAGCCACGCCCTTCGAAGGAAAGTCACAAAAATAGGGATAGAGTAAGATCAATGTCTTGAGTCTTTTCTAGCCAATTTTCAATCAGATTCGTTAAAAGGGCACCGTGCAGTACGTCAAAATGTAAAAAATGATATTGATTGGCGCAAGGTGTATAACTGAATATAAACATATAGATGTCTTCAGGTACAGACTCTTTATGTACATGTGAAGTTTTGGATTTTTAGCAGCATGTGCAGGAGAGTTATTAAGCATTTTGTCCATTGCGGCGAAGGAAATCTTAAGTGAAAACTTTGATGCCCCGCCCCCGTCATATAGTATTTCGGAAACAAAAAATTTTAGCCCCAGTGTTTGTGCCAGGTCTTCAGATGTTACAGACAGAATTTTAAGGCAATCAGATGAAGCCTTTAGGATCAGGGTGCAAAAGAATGACCCCTGTAAACATGCAAAAAAGGGCAAAAGTCGGACTTTCAAAAATTCATAACTCACTTCCTGTTCATATTAGACGTTAAAATATCAAATTTTTCGCCATGCCCGATGAGACTGCCAAGTTTGGTGAGTTTTTGTGCATGTTTCGGGGGTCAAAAATGCGATCGAACAATCGGAAAAATAATAATAATAATAATTTCTACAAAAACAATAGGGACTTCGCAGCGGTCGCTGCTCAGACCCTAATAATAATAATAATAATAATAATAATAAAAGTAATAATATCTTCTACAAAAACAATAGGGACCTCGCCGCGGTCGCTGCTCGGGCCCCAATAATAATTTCTACACAAAGTCCATTGTGGTGACCCGCCCCCTTTTCAGTAAATTCAAAATGGCCGACTTCCTGTAAAACCTAGCTCATTGCTCCAAGAGACTTTTTTGTAGGTCTTGGTCTTATACATACAGTGAACCCTCGCTACTTCGCGGTTCACCTTTCGCGGGTTCAGTGCTTCGCGGGTCTAAAAAATATTCGGGGGCATTGTAGTTTCGCCGAGCGGCACGACGGGGCGCTGGAGCGGTTAGACGGCCGGCGTGCGCCGAAGAAGAGCGTGGGCGAAGAGGAGAGTGGACGAAGAAGAGCACGTTCCCCCGGACACGATCGGTGGCGACGTTTCGCGCGGTTCGGACCGTACCAGAGCTCCGGCCAGCGTGCGTGGCAGTTAAGCCGTAGAGGAGCACCTTCCCCGGGCACGGGCAGTGCCAAGCGGCCCCTAAGTTTAACCGAATGGAAGCTCCGGAGGAGGAGGGCATGCTCGCGTCACAGTAAGCCGAAGAGGAGCACCTTCCCCGGGCACGGGCGGTTCCAAGCGGCCCCTAAGTTTAACCGAATGGAAGCTCCGGAGGAGGAGGGCATGCTCGCGTCACAGTAAGCCGAAGAGGAGCACCTTCCCCGGGCACGGGCGGTGCCAAGCGGCCCCTAAGTTTAACCGAATGGAAGCTCCGGGGGAGGAGGACGGGCGTGTGTCACAGTTAAGCCAAATTGGAGCACCTCTTCTGCCCGGGCACGAGCGGAGCGCGAGGCTGTCAGTTATGAATGAATAAATGAATAAATAAATAAAGAATGCCACCTTTCATTTCACAGGGCACACCGGACGGCGTACCAGCAGGTAAAAGTCGGAGTAATTAAATAAATACAAAAAGAATGGCTGGGGAATAAAAAAATAATACGTTTTAATAATAATTTGGTTTTTTTGTTATAACATGAATTTCACTCTCTCTCTCCCCGTATATATATATATATATATATATATATATATATATATATATATATATATTTATATATTTATTATATATATTGTATATTTTTTTTAAGCATTTTTGAAGGTGCGCCGCTACTTCGCGGATTTTCAGTTTTCGCGGGTGGTCTCGGTCCCCATTAACTGCGATAACCGAGGGTTCACTGTACTCCATAAAATTTACAAAAAGCGAGGTGAAACACTCAACCAGAGCTGCTTTTTTTTAACATTTCTCGAGGGCCATGGCGAGCCATTTCAAAAAAGCTGCACAACTAACGTATAAAATATTGATAAATTTGCTCGGCCTGATGTGTGTGTAAAGTTTTACGAGTTGTCGTTCATATTTAGAACCTCATAATCAGCTTTGTTTTATTGCTGAACAGTGCAATGCCACTCCCACAACTTTTCACGAAAAATCACGAATTTCGTATTGTGACATCCTCATGGCCGAAACAGTCATCCGAGCATATATGAGGGCGACCTTGTTGAGTTGCACGGAGAAAAACATCCAAGAAAATAACTTGTATTAGCTTTTACCAGTTGGTGGCGCTACTACTACGATGTAAAATAAGTTGGTAGATGTCTTCAGGGCTGAAGTATCCTCAAATGTGTACAACTTCGAGAAGATAGGATCATCTGAGTCATGTTGCCGGAGCTTTTGTTGCCACAGAGTACAATCGGACTTTTCAGCACCTTAATAGCCACGCCTTTTGCCAAAACGTCACAAAATTCGGCAGAGAGTAAGATCATTGTCTTAAGTCTTTTCTGACTAATTTTCAGTCGGATTCGTCAAAAGGGCACCATGCAGTACGTGAAAATTAAAATAAAAACAAATTTTTGATTCCACTTGGCGGCACTGTGTGTATAACAAAATAATAACATTAAGATGTCTTCAGGTCGGGACGTTTTATTTACAGGTGAAGGTTTGGATTTTTAGGAGCATGTGCAGGGGAGTTATTAAGCATTCATTTATTTGTATTAGGTTCATTTAGTCTTCTTATTATTGATATTTGACTGATTCATTAAAAGCAGACAATTATGTTTTAGGTTAATTTTTTACCTGACATGTTTCGGCGAGTCTTTCGCCTTCTTCAGAGTGTCGCATGATGGTGTCTTGAGCTGATGTTCCATGAGGGTGTGACTTACCTGTCAAAAAAATGAAAAAATCAGAGCAGTAAAAGAACAAGCACAACATGAACATTACAAATCAGCAATCACTGACCACTGCAAAAGGGAAAACCACATCATGGACCGGGAGAAGGGCAGGGTCATCCGCACAGAAGAGAACAAACAACAGCGCTGGATCAGAGAGGCCATTGAGATCTGCAAGCGAGGCATAAAAACCATGAACAGAGACAAGGGAGCCTTCATCCTCTCTACCACCTGGACCAGCATCTTGGCGGAGTGAACGGACAGCGGGGGGCGTGACTTGCCTTCATTCTTGTGACAGGTAAGTCACGCCCTCATGGAACATCAGCTGATAAAGACGGGTCACAAGACACCATCATGTGACACTCTGAAGAAGGCGAAAGACTTTCGTATTGTGACATGCTCAAGGCCTAAACACTCATCCGAGCAAATATAAGGTAGATTTTGTTAACCTGCCCGGAGAAAAACATCAACGAAAATAATTTGTATTTGTTTTAACCAGTTGGTGGCGCTACCACTGCGATCAAAAATAAGTTGGCAGCCGTCTTCAGGGCCTGAATATCCTCAAATGTGAAAGATTTCCAGAAGATGGATCATCTGAATCATTTTGCAGGAACTTTTGTTGCCACGGAGAATAATCAGACTCTGCGGCACCGTAATAGCCACGCCCTTTGAAGGAAAGTCATAGAAATAGGGATAGAGTAAGATCAATGTCTTGAGTCTTTTCTAGCCAATTTTCAGTCGGATTCGTTAAAAGGGCACCGTGCAGTACGTCAAAATGTAAACATTTATATTGATTGGCGCAAGGTGTATAACTGAATATAAACATATAGATGTCTTCAGGTACCGACTCTTTATGTACATGTGAAGTTTTGGATTTTTAGCAGCACGGGCAGGAGAGTTATTAAGCATTTTGTCCATTGCGGCGAAGGAAATCTTAAGTGAAAACTTTGAAGCCCCGCCCCCGTCATATAGTATTTCGGAAACAAAAAATTTTAGCCCCAGTGTTTGTCCCAGGTCTTAAGATGCTCCAGACAGAACTTTAAGGCAATCAGATGAAGCCTTTAGGATCAGGGTGCAAAAGAATGACCCCTGTAAACATGCAAAAAAGGGCAAAAGTCGGACTTTCAAAAATTCATAACTCACTTCCTGTTCATATTAGACGTTAAAAAATATCAAATTTTTCGCCATGCCCGATGAGACTGCCAAGTTTGGTGAGTTTTTGTGCATGTTTCGGGGGTCAAAAATGCGATCGAACAATCGGAAAAATAATAATAATAATAATTTCTACAAAAACAATAGGGACTTCGCAGCGGTCGCTGCTCAGGCCCTAATAATAATAATAATAATAATAATAAAAGTAATAATATTTTCTACAAAAACAATAGGGACCTCGCCGCGGTCGCTGCTCGGGCCCCAATAATAATTTCTACACAAAGTCCATTGTGGTGACCCGCCCCCTTTTAAGTAAATTCAAAATGGCCGACTTCCTGTAAAACCTAGCTCATTGCTCCAAGAGACTTTTTTGTAGGTCTTGGTCTTATACATACAGTGAACCCTCGCTACTTCGCGGTTCACCTTTCGCAGGTTCAGTGCTTCGCGGGTCTAAAAAATATTCGGGGGCATTGTAGTTTCGCCGAGCGGCACGACGGGGCGCTGGAGCGGTTAGACGGCCGGCGTGCGCCGAAGAAGAGCGTGGGCGAAGAGGAGAGTGGACGAAGAAGAGCACGTTCCCCCGGACACGATCGGTGGCGACGTTTCGCGCGGTTCGGACCGTACCAGAGCTCCGGCCAGCGTGCGTGGCAGTTAAGCCGTAGAGGAGCACCTTCCCCGGGCACGGGCGGTGCCAAGCGGCCCCTAAGTTTAACCGAATGGAAGCTCCGGAGGAGGAGGGCATGCTCGCGTCACAGTAAGCCGAAGAGGAGCACCTTCCCCGGGCACGGGCGGTTCCAAGCGGCCCCTAAGTTTAACCGAATGGAAGCTCCGGAGGAGGAGGGCATGCTCGCGTCACAGTAAGCCGAAGAGGAGCACCTTCCCCGGGCACGGGCGGTGCCAAGCGGCCCCTAAGTTTAACCGAATGGAAGCTCCGGACGGAGGAGGACGGGCGTGTGTCACAGTTAAGCCAAATTGGAGCACCTCTTCTGCCCGGGCACGAGCGGAGCGCGAGGCTGTCAGTTATGAATGAATAAATGAATAAATAAATAAAGAATGCCACCTTTCATTTCACAGGGCACACCGGACGGCGTACCAGCAGGTAAAAGTCGGAGTAATTAAATAAATACAAAAAGAATGGCTGGGGAATAAAAAAATAATACGTTTTAATAATAATTTGGTTTTTTTGTTATAACATGAATTTCACTCTCTCTCTCCCCGTATATATATATATATATATATATATATATATATATATATATATATATATATATTTATATTTATTATATATATTGTATATTTTTTTTAAGCATTTTTGAAGGTGCGCCGCTACTTCGCGGATTTTCAGTTTTCGCGGGTGGTCTCGGTCCCCATTAACCGCGATAACCGAGGGTTCACTGTACTCCATAAAATTTACAAAAAGCGAGGTGAAACACTCAACCAGAGCTGCTTTTTTTTAACATTTCTCGAGGGCCATGGCGAGCCATTTCAAAAAAGCTGCACAACTAACGTATAAAATATTGATAAATTTGCTCGGCCTGATGTGTGTGTAAAGTTTTACGAGTTGTCGTTCATATTTAGAACCTCATAATCAGCTTTGTTTTATTGCCGAACAGTGCAATGCCACTCCCACAACTTTTCACGAAAAATCACGAATTTCGTATTGTGACATCCTCATGGCCGAAACAGTCATCCGAGCATATATGAGGGCGACCTTGTTGAGTTGCACGGAGAAAAACATCCAAGAAAATAACTTGTATTAGCTTTTACCAGTTGGTGGCGCTACTACTACGATATAAAATAAGTTGGTAGATGTCTTCAGGGCTGAAGTATCCTCAAATGTGTACAACTTCGAGAAGATAGGATGATCTGAGTCATGTTGCCGGAGCTTTTGTTGCCACAGAGTACAATCGGACTTTTCAGCACCTTAATAGCCACGCCTTTTGCCAAAACGTCACAAAATTCGGCAGAGAGTAAGATCATTGTCTTGAGTCTTTTCTGACTAATTTTCAGTCGGATTCGTCAAAAGGGCACCGTGCAGTACGTGAAAATTAAAATAAAAACAAATTTTTGATTCCACTTGGCGGCACTGTGTGTATAACAAAATAATAACATTAAGATGTCTTCAGGTCGGGACGTTTTATTTACAGGTGAAGGTTTGGATTTTTAGGAGCATGTGCAGGGGAGTTATTAAGCATTCATTTATTTGTATTAGGTTCATTTTGTCTTCTTATTATTGATATTTGACTGATTCATTAAAAGCAGACAATTATGTTTTAGGTTAATTTTTTACCTGACATGTTTCGGCGAGTCTTTCGCCTTCTTCAGAGTGTCGCATGATGGTGTCTTGAGACCCGTCTTTATCAGCTGATGTTCCATGAGGGTGTGACTTACCTGTCAAAAAAATGAAAAATCAGAGCAGTAAAAGAACAAGCACAACATGAACATTACAAATCAGCAATCACTGACCACTGCAAAAGGGAAAACCACATCATGGACCGGGAGAAGGCCAGGGTCATCCGCACCGAAGAGAACAAACAACAGCGCTGGATCAGAGAGGCCATTGAGATCTGCAAGCGAGGCATAAAAACCATGAACAGAGACAAGGGAGCCTTCATCCTCTCTACCACCTGGAGCAGCATTTTGGCGGAGTGAACGGACAGCGGGGGGCGTGACTTGCCTTCATTCTTGTGACAGGTAAGTCACGCCCTCATGGAACATCAGCTGATAAAGACGGGCCACAAGACACCATCATGTGACACTCTGAAGAAGGCGAAAGACTTTCGTATTGTGACATCCTCAAGGCCTAAACACTCATCCGAGCAAATGTAAGGTAGATTTTGTTAACCTGCCCGGAGAAAAAAATCAACGAAAATGATTTGTATTTGTTTTAACCAGTTGGTGGCGCTACCACTGCGATCAAAAATAAGTTGGCAGCCGTCTTCAGGGCCTGAATATCCTCAAATGTGAAAAATTTCGAGAAGATGGATCATCTGAATCATTTTGCAGGAACTTTTGTTGCCACGGAGAATAATCAGACTCTGCGGCACCGTAATAGCCACGCCCTTCGAAGGAAAGTCACAAAAATAGGGATAGAGTAAGATCAATGTCTTGAGTCTTTTCTAGCCAATTTTCAATCAGATTCGTTAAAAGGGCACCGTGCAGTACGTCAAAATGTAAAAAATGATATTGATTGGCGCAAGGTGTATAACTGAATATAAACATATAGATGTCTTCAGGTACAGACTCTTTATGTACATGTGAAGTTTTGGATTTTTAGCAGCATGTGCAGGAGAGTTATTAAGCATTTTGTCCATTGCGGCGAAGGAAATCTTAAGTGAAAACTTTGATGCCCCGCCCCCGTCATATAGTATTTCGGAAACAAAAAATTTTAGCCCCAGTGTTTGTGCCAGGTCTTCAGATGCTACAGACAGAATTTTAAGGCAATCAGATGAAGCCTTTAGGATCAGGGTGCAAAAGAATGACCCCTGTAAACATGCAAAAAAGGGCAAAAGTCGGACTTTCAAAAATTCATAACTCACTTCCTGTTCATATTAGACGTTAAAATATCAAATTTTTCGCCATGCCCGATGAGACTGCCAAGTTTGGTGAGTTTTTGTGCATGTTTCAGGGGTCAAAAATGCGATCGAACAATCGGAAAAATAATAATAATAATAATTTCAACAAAAACAATAGGGACTTCGCAGCGGTCGCTGCTCAGGCCCTAATAATAATAATAATAATAATAATAAAAGTAATAATATTTTCTACAAAAACAATAGGGACCTCGCCGCGGTCGCTGCTCGGGCCCCAATAATAATTTCTACACAAAGTCCATTGTGGTGACCCGCCCCCTTTTAAGTAAATTCAAAATGGCCGACTTCCTGTAAAACCTAGCTCATTGCTCCAAGAGACTTTTTTGTAGGTCTTGGTCTTATACATACAGTGAACCCTCGCTACTTCGCGGTTCACCTTTCGCGGGTTCAGTGCTTCGCGGGTCTAAAAAATATTCGGGCGCATTGTAGTTTCGCCGAGCGGCACGACGGGGCGCTGGAGCGGTTAGACGGCCGGCGTGCGCCGAAGAAGAGCGTGGGCGAAGAGGAGAGTGGACGAAGAAGAGCACGTTCCCCCGGACACGATCGGTGGCGACGTTTCGCGCGGTTCGGTCCGTACCAGAGCTCCGGCCAGCGTGCGTGGCAGTTAAGCCGTAGAGGAGCACCTTCCCCGGGCACGGGCAGTGCCAAGCGGCCCCTAAGTTTAACCGAATGAAAGCTCCGGAGGAGGAGGGCATGCTCGCGTCACAGTAAGCCGAAGAGGAGCACCTTCCCCGGGCACGGGCGGTTCCAAGCGGCCCCTAAGTTTAACCGAATGGAAGCTCCGGAGGAGGAGGGCATGCTCGCGTCACAGTAAGCCGAAGAGGAGCACCTTCCCCGGGCACGGGCGGTGCCAAGCGGCCCCTAAGTTTAACCGAATGGAAGCTCCGGGGGAGGAGGACGGGCGTGTGTCACAGTTAAGCCAAATTGGAGCACCTCTTCTGCCCGGGCACGAGCGGAGCGCGAGGCTGTCAGTTATGAATGAATAAATGAATAAATAAATAAAGAATGCCACCTTTCATTTCACAGGGCACACCGGACGGCGTACCAGCAGGTAAAAGTCGGAGTAATTAAATAAATACAAAAAGAATGGCTGGGGAATAAAAAAATAATACGTTTTAATAATAATTTGGTTTTTTTGTTATAACATGAATTTCACTCTCTCTCTCCCCGTATATATATATATATATATATATATATATATATATATATATATATTTATATATTTATTATATATATTGTATATTTTTTTTAAGCATTTTTGAAGGTGCGCCGCTACTTCGCGGATTTTCAGTTTTCGCGGGTGGTCTCGGTCCCCATTAACTGCGATAACCGAGGGTTCACTGTACTCCATAAAATTTACAAAAAGCGAGGTGAAACACTCAACCAGAGCTGCTTTTTTTTAACATTTCTCGAGGGCCATGGCGAGCCATTTCAAAAAAGCTGCACAACTAACGTATAAAATATTGATAAATTTGCTCGGCCTGATGTGTGTGTAAAGTTTTACGAGTTGTCGTTCATATTTAGAACCTCATAATCAGCTTTGTTTTATTGCTGAACAGTGCAATGCCACTCCCACAACTTTTCACGAAAAATCACGAATTTCGTATTGTGACATCCTCATGGCCGAAACAGTCATCCGAGCATATATGAGGGCGACCTTGTTGAGTTGCACGGAGAAAAACATCCAAGAAAATAACTTGTATTAGCTTTTACCAGTTGGTGGCGCTACTACTACGATGTAAAATAAGTTGGTAGATGTCTTCAGGGCTGAAGTATCCTCAAATGTGTACAACTTCGAGAAGATAGGATCATCTGAGTCATGTTGCCGGAGCTTTTGTTGCCACAGAGTACAATCGGACTTTTCAGCACCTTAATAGCCACGCCTTTTGCCAAAACGTCACAAAATTCGGCAGAGAGTAAGATCATTGTCTTAAGTCTTTTCTGACTAATTTTCAGTCGGATTCGTCAAAAGGGCACCATGCAGTACGTGAAAATTAAAATAAAAACAAATTTTTGATTCCACTTGGCGGCACTGTGTGTATAACAAAATAATAACATTAAGATGTCTTCAGGTCGGGACGTTTTATTTACAGGTGAAGGTTTGGATTTTTAGGAGCATGTGCAGGGGAGTTATTAAGCATTCATTTATTTGTATTAGGTTCATTTAGTCTTCTTATTATTGATATTTGACTGATTCATTAAAAGCAGACAATTATGTTTTAGGTTAATTTTTTACCTGACATGTTTCGGCGAGTCTTTCGCCTTCTTCAGAGTGTCGCATGATGGTGTCTTGAGCTGATGTTCCATGAGGGTGTGACTTACCTGTCAAAAAAATGAAAAAATCAGAGCAGTAAAAGAACAAGCACAACATGAACATTACAAATCAGCAATCACTGACCACTGCAAAAGGGAAAACCACATCATGGACCGGGAGAAGGGCAGGGTCATCCGCACAGAAGAGAACAAACAACAGCGCTGGATCAGAGAGGCCATTGAGATCTGCAAGCGAGGCATAAAAACCATGAACAGAGACAAGGGAGCCTTCATCCTCTCTACCACCTGGACCAGCATCTTGGCGGAGTGAACGGACAGCGGGGGGCGTGACTTGCCTTCATTCTTGTGACAGGTAAGTCACGCCCTCATGGAACATCAGCTGATAAAGACGGGTCACAAGACACCATCATGTGACACTCTGAAGAAGGCGAAAGACTTTCGTATTGTGACATGCTCAAGGCCTAAACACTCATCCGAGCAAATATAAGGTAGATTTTGTTAACCTGCCCGGAGAAAAACATCAACGAAAATAATTTGTATTTGTTTTAACCAGTTGGTGGCGCTACCACTGCGATCAAAAATAAGTTGGCAGCCGTCTTCAGGGCCTGAATATCCTCAAATGTGAAAGATTTCCAGAAGATGGATCATCTGAATCATTTTGCAGGAACTTTTGTTGCCACGGAGAATAATCAGACTCTGCGGCACCGTAATAGCCACGCCCTTTGAAGGAAAGTCATAGAAATAGGGATAGAGTAAGATCAATGTCTTGAGTCTTTTCTAGCCAATTTTCAGTCGGATTCGTTAAAAGGGCACCGTGCAGTACGTCAAAATGTAAACATTTATATTGATTGGCGCAAGGTGTATAACTGAATATAAACATATAGATGTCTTCAGGTACCGACTCTTTATGTACATGTGAAGTTTTGGATTTTTAGCAGCACGGGCAGGAGAGTTATTAAGCATTTTGTCCATTGCGGCGAAGGAAATCTTAAGTGAAAACTTTGAAGCCCCGCCCCCGTCATATAGTATTTCGGAAACAAAAAATTTTAGCCCCAGTGTTTGTCCCAGGTCTTAAGATGCTCCAGACAGAACTTTAAGGCAATCAGATGAAGCCTTTAGGATCAGGGTGCAAAAGAATGACCCCTGTAAACATGCAAAAAAGGGCAAAAGTCGGACTTTCAAAAATTCATAACTCACTTCCTGTTCATATTAGACGTTAAAAAATATCAAATTTTTCGCCATGCCCGATGAGACTGCCAAGTTTGGTGAGTTTTTGTGCATGTTTCGGGGGTCAAAAATGCGATCGAACAATCGGAAAAATAATAATAATAATAATTTCTACAAAAACAATAGGGACTTCGCAGCGGTCGCTGCTCAGGCCCTAATAATAATAATAATAATAATAATAAAAGTAATAATATTTTCTACAAAAACAATAGGGACCTCGCCGCGGTCGCTGCTCGGGCCCCAATAATAATTTCTACACAAAGTCCATTGTGGTGACCCGCCCCCTTTTAAGTAAATTCAAAATGGCCGACTTCCTGTAAAACCTAGCTCATTGCTCCAAGAGACTTTTTTGTAGGTCTTGGTCTTATACATACAGTGAACCCTCGCTACTTCGCGGTTCACCTTTCGCAGGTTCAGTGCTTCGCGGGTCTAAAAAATATTCGGGGGCATTGTAGTTTCGCCGAGCGGCACGACGGGGCGCTGGAGCGGTTAGACGGCCGGCGTGCGCCGAAGAAGAGCGTGGGCGAAGAGGAGAGTGGACGAAGAAGAGCACGTTCCCCCGGACACGATCGGTGGCGACGTTTCGCGCGGTTCGGACCGTACCAGAGCTCCGGCCAGCGTGCGTGGCAGTTAAGCCGTAGAGGAGCACCTTCCCCGGGCACGGGCGGTGCCAAGCGGCCCCTAAGTTTAACCGAATGGAAGCTCCGGAGGAGGAGGGCATGCTCGCGTCACAGTAAGCCGAAGAGGAGCACCTTCCCCGGGCACGGGCGGTTCCAAGCGGCCCCTAAGTTTAACCGAATGGAAGCTCCGGAGGAGGAGGGCATGCTCGCGTCACAGTAAGCCGAAGAGGAGCACCTTCCCCGGGCACGGGCGGTGCCAAGCGGCCCCTAAGTTTAACCGAATGGAAGCTCCGGACGGAGGAGGACGGGCGTGTGTCACAGTTAAGCCAAATTGGAGCACCTCTTCTGCCCGGGCACGAGCGGAGCGCGAGGCTGTCAGTTATGAATGAATAAATGAATAAATAAATAAAGAATGCCACCTTTCATTTCACAGGGCACACCGGACGGCGTACCAGCAGGTAAAAGTCGGAGTAATTAAATAAATACAAAAAGAATGGCTGGGGAATAAAAAAATAATACGTTTTAATAATAATTTGGTTTTTTTGTTATAACATGAATTTCACTCTCTCTCTCCCCGTATATATATATATATATATATATATATATATATATATATATATATATATATATATTTATATTTATTATATATATTGTATATTTTTTTTAAGCATTTTTGAAGGTGCGCCGCTACTTCGCGGATTTTCAGTTTTCGCGGGTGGTCTCGGTCCCCATTAACCGCGATAACCGAGGGTTCACTGTACTCCATAAAATTTACAAAAAGCGAGGTGAAACACTCAACCAGAGCTGCTTTTTTTTAACATTTCTCGAGGGCCATGGCGAGCCATTTCAAAAAAGCTGCACAACTAACGTATAAAATATTGATAAATTTGCTCGGCCTGATGTGTGTGTAAAGTTTTACGAGTTGTCGTTCATATTTAGAACCTCATAATCAGCTTTGTTTTATTGCCGAACAGTGCAATGCCACTCCCACAACTTTTCACGAAAAATCACGAATTTCGTATTGTGACATCCTCATGGCCGAAACAGTCATCCGAGCATATATGAGGGCGACCTTGTTGAGTTGCACGGAGAAAAACATCCAAGAAAATAACTTGTATTAGCTTTTACCAGTTGGTGGCGCTACTACTACGATATAAAATAAGTTGGTAGATGTCTTCAGGGCTGAAGTATCCTCAAATGTGTACAACTTCGAGAAGATAGGATGATCTGAGTCATGTTGCCGGAGCTTTTGTTGCCACAGAGTACAATCGGACTTTTCAGCACCTTAATAGCCACGCCTTTTGCCAAAACGTCACAAAATTCGGCAGAGAGTAAGATCATTGTCTTGAGTCTTTTCTGACTAATTTTCAGTCGGATTCGTCAAAAGGGCACCGTGCAGTACGTGAAAATTAAAATAAAAACAAATTTTTGATTCCACTTGGCGGCACTGTGTGTATAACAAAATAATAACATTAAGATGTCTTCAGGTCGGGACGTTTTATTTACAGGTGAAGGTTTGGATTTTTAGGAGCATGTGCAGGGGAGTTATTAAGCATTCATTTATTTGTATTAGGTTCATTTTGTCTTCTTATTATTGATATTTGACTGATTCATTAAAAGCAGACAATTATGTTTTAGGTTAATTTTTTACCTGACATGTTTCGGCGAGTCTTTCGCCTTCTTCAGAGTGTCGCATGATGGTGTCTTGAGACCCGTCTTTATCAGCTGATGTTCCATGAGGGTGTGACTTACCTGTCAAAAAAATGAAAAATCAGAGCAGTAAAAGAACAAGCACAACATGAACATTACAAATCAGCAATCACTGACCACTGCAAAAGGGAAAACCACATCATGGACCGGGAGAAGGCCAGGGTCATCCGCACCGAAGAGAACAAACAACAGCGCTGGATCAGAGAGGCCATTGAGATCTGCAAGCGAGGCATAAAAACCATGAACAGAGACAAGGGAGCCTTCATCCTCTCTACCACCTGGAGCAGCATTTTGGCGGAGTGAACGGACAGCGGGGGGCGTGACTTGCCTTCATTCTTGTGACAGGTAAGTCACGCCCTCATGGAACATCAGCTGATAAAGACGGGCCACAAGACACCATCATGTGACACTCTGAAGAAGGCGAAAGACTTTCGTATTGTGACATCCTCAAGGCCTAAACACTCATCCGAGCAAATGTAAGGTAGATTTTGTTAACCTGCCCGGAGAAAAAAATCAACGAAAATGATTTGTATTTGTTTTAACCAGTTGGTGGCGCTACCACTGCGATCAAAAATAAGTTGGCAGCCGTCTTCAGGGCCTGAATATCCTCAAATGTGAAAAATTTCGAGAAGATGGATCATCTGAATCATTTTGCAGGAACTTTTGTTGCCACGGAGAATAATCAGACTCTGCGGCACCGTAATAGCCACGCCCTTCGAAGGAAAGTCACAAAAATAGGGATAGAGTAAGATCAATGTCTTGAGTCTTTTCTAGCCAATTTTCAATCAGATTCGTTAAAAGGGCACCGTGCAGTACGTCAAAATGTAAAAAATGATATTGATTGGCGCAAGGTGTATAACTGAATATAAACATATAGATGTCTTCAGGTACAGACTCTTTATGTACATGTGAAGTTTTGGATTTTTAGCAGCATGTGCAGGAGAGTTATTAAGCATTTTGTCCATTGCGGCGAAGGAAATCTTAAGTGAAAACTTTGATGCCCCGCCCCCGTCATATAGTATTTCGGAAACAAAAAATTTTAGCCCCAGTGTTTGTGCCAGGTCTTCAGATGCTACAGACAGAATTTTAAGGCAATCAGATGAAGCCTTTAGGATCAGGGTGCAAAAGAATGACCCCTGTAAACATGCAAAAAAGGGCAAAAGTCGGACTTTCAAAAATTCATAACTCACTTCCTGTTCATATTAGACGTTAAAATATCAAATTTTTCGCCATGCCCGATGAGACTGCCAAGTTTGGTGAGTTTTTGTGCATGTTTCAGGGGTCAAAAATGCGATCGAACAATCGGAAAAATAATAATAATAATAATTTCAACAAAAACAATAGGGACTTCGCAGCGGTCGCTGCTCAGGCCCTAATAATAATAATAATAATAATAATAAAAGTAATAATATTTTCTACAAAAACAATAGGGACCTCGCCGCGGTCGCTGCTCGGGCCCCAATAATAATTTCTACACAAAGTCCATTGTGGTGACCCGCCCCCTTTTAAGTAAATTCAAAATGGCCGACTTCCTGTAAAACCTAGCTCATTGCTCCAAGAGACTTTTTTGTAGGTCTTGGTCTTATACATACAGTGAACCCTCGCTACTTCGCGGTTCACCTTTCGCGGGTTCAGTGCTTCGCGGGTCTAAAAAATATTCGGGCGCATTGTAGTTTCGCCGAGCGGCACGACGGGGCGCTGGAGCGGTTAGACGGCCGGCGTGCGCCGAAGAAGAGCGTGGGCGAAGAGGAGAGTGGACGAAGAAGAGCACGTTCCCCCGGACACGATCGGTGGCGACGTTTCGCGCGGTTCGGTCCGTACCAGAGCTCCGGCCAGCGTGCGTGGCAGTTAAGCCGTAGAGGAGCACCTTCCCCGGGCACGGGCAGTGCCAAGCGGCCCCTAAGTTTAACCGAATGAAAGCTCCGGAGGAGGAGGGCATGCTCGCGTCACAGTAAGCCGAAGAGGAGCACCTTCCCCGGGCACGGGCGGTTCCAAGCGGCCCCTAAGTTTAACCGAATGGAAGCTCCGGAGGAGGAGGGCATGCTCGCGTCACAGTAAGCCGAAGAGGAGCACCTTCCCCGGGCACGGGCGGTGCCAAGCGGCCCCTAAGTTTAACCGAATGGAAGCTCCGGGGGAGGAGGACGGGCGTGTGTCACAGTTAAGCCAAATTGGAGCACCTCTTCTGCCCGGGCACGAGCGGAGCGCGAGGCTGTCAGTTATGAATGTATAAATGAATAAATAAATAAAGAATGCCACCTTTCATTTCACAGGGCACACCGGACGGCGTACCAGCAGGTAAAAGTCGGAGTAATTAAATAAATACAAAAAGAATGGCTGGGGAATAAAAAAATAATACGTTTTAATAATAATTTGTTTTTTTTGTTATAACATGAATTTCACTCTCTCTCTCCCCGTATCCGTATATATATATATATATATATATATATATATATATATATTTATATATTTATTATATATATTGTATATTTTTTTTAAGCATTTTTGAAGGTGCGCCGCTACTTCGCGGATTTTCAGTTTTCGCGGGTGGTCTCGGTCCCCATTAACCGCGATAACCGAGGGTTCACTGTACTCCATAAAATTTACAAAAAGCGAGGTGAAACACTCAACCAGAGCTGCTTTTTTTTAACATTTCTCGAGGGCCATGGCGAGCCATTTCAAAAAAGCTGCACAACTAACGTATAAAATATTGATAAATTTGCTCGGCCTGATGTGTGTGTAAAGTTTTACGAGTTGTCGTTCATATTTAGAACCTCATAATCAGCTTTGTTTTATTGCCGAACAGTGCAATGCCACTCCCACAACTTTTCACGAAAAATCACGAATTTCGTATTGTGACATCCTCATGGCCGAAACAGTCATCCGAGCATATATGAGGGCGACCTTGTTGAGTTGCACGGAGAAAAACATCCAAGAAAATAACTTGTATTAGCTTTTACCAGTTGGTGGCGCTACTACTACGATATAAAATAAGTTGGTAGATGTCTTCAGGGCTGAAGTATCCTCAAATGTGTACAACTTCGAGAAGATAGGATGATCTGAGTCATGTTGCCGGAGCTTTTGTTGCCACAGAGTACAATCGGACTTTTCAGCACCTTAATAGCCACGCCTTTTGCCAAAACGTCACAAAATTCGGCAGAGAGTAAGATCATTGTCTTGAGTCTTTTCTGACTAATTTTCAGTCGGATTCGTCAAAAGGGCACCGTGCAGTACGTGACAATTAAAATAAAAACAAATTTTTGATTCCACTTGGCGGCACTGTGTGTATAACAAAATAATAACATTAAGATGTCTTCAGGTCGGGACGTTTTATTTACAGGTGAAGGTTTGGATTTTTAGGAGCATGTGCAGGGGAGTTATTAAGCATTCATTTATTTGTATTAGGTTCATTTTGTCTTCTTATTATTGATATTTGACTGATTCATTAAAAGCAGACAATTATGTTTTAGGTTAATTTTTTACCTGACATGTTTCGGCGAGTCTTTCGCCTACTTCAGCGTGTCGCATGATGGTGTCTTGAGCTGATGTTCCATGAGGGTGTGACTTACCTGTCAAAAAAATGAAAAAATCAGAGCAGTAAAAGAACAAGCACAACATGAACATTACAAATCAGCAATCACTGACCACTGCAAAAGGGAAAACCACATCATGGACCGGGAGAAGGGCAGGGTCATCCGCACCGAAGAGAACAAACAACAGCGCTGGATCAGAGAGGCCATTGAGATCTGCAAGCGAGGCATAAAAACCATGAACAGAGACAAGGGAGCCTTCATCCTCTCTACCACCTGGAGCAGCATTTTGGCGGAGTGAACGGACAGCGGGGGGCGTGACTTGCCTTCATTCTTGTGACAGGTAAGTCACGCCCTCATGGAACATCAGCTGATAAAGACGGGCCACAAGACACCATCATGTGACACTCTGAAGAAGGCGAAAGACTTTCGTATTGTGACATCCTCAAGGCCTAAACACTCATCCGAGCAAATGTAAGGTAGATTTTGTTAACCTGCCCGGAGAAAAAAATCAACGAAAATGATTTGTATTTGTTTTAACCAGTTGGTGGCGCTACCACTGCGATCAAAAATAAGTTGGCAGCCGTCTTCAGGGCCTGAATATCCTCAAATGTGAAAAATTTCGAGAAGATGGATCATCTGAATCATTTTGCAGGAACTTTTGTTGCCACGGAGAATAATCAGACTCTGCGGCACCGTAATAGCCACGCCCTTCGAAGGAAAGTCACAAAAATAGGGATAGAGTAAGATCAATGTCTTGAGTCTTTTCTAGCCAATTTTCAATCAGATTCGTTAAAAGGGCACCGTGCAGTACGTCAAAATGTAAAAAATGATATTGATTGGCGCAAGGTGTATAACTGAATATAAACATATAGATGTCTTCAGGTACAGACTCTTTATGTACATGTGAAGTTTTGGATTTTTAGCAGCATGTGCAGGAGAGTTATTAAGCATTTTGTCCATTGCGGCGAAGGAAATCTTAAGTGAAAACTTTGATGCCCCGCCCCCATCATATAGTATTTCGGAAACAAAAAATTTTAGCCCCAGTGTTTGTGCCAGGTCTTCAGATGCTACAGACAGAATTTTAAGGCAATCAGATGAAGCCTTTAGGATCAGGGTGCAAAAGAATGACCCCTGTAAACATGCAAAAAAGGGCAAAAGTCGGACTTTCAAAAATTCATAACTCACTTCCTGTTCATATTAGACGTTAAAATATCAAATTTTTCGCCATGCCCGATGAGACTGCCAAGTTTGGTGAGTTTTTGTGCATGTTTCGGGGGTCAAAAATGCGATCGAACAATCGGAAAAATAATAATAATAATAATTTCTACAAAAACAATAGGGACTTCGCAGCGGTCGCTGCTCAGACCCTAATAATAATAATAATAATAATAATAAAAGTAATAATATCTTCTACAAAAACAATAGGGACCTCGCCGCGGTCGCTGCTCGGGCCCCAATAATAATTTCTACACAAAGTCCATTGTGGTGACCCGCCCCCTTTTCAGTAAATTCAAAATGGCCGACTTCCTGTAAAACCTAGCTCATTGCTCCAAGAGACTTTTTTGTAGGTCTTGGTCTTATACATACAGTGAACCCTCGCTACTTCGCGGTTCACCTTTCGCGGGTTCAGTGCTTCGCGGGTCTAAAAAATATTCGGGGGCATTGTAGTTTCGCCGAGCGGCACGACGGGGCGCTGGAGCGGTTAGACGGCCGGCGTGCGCCGAAGAAGAGCGTGGGCGAAGAGGAGAGTGGACGAAGAAGAGCACGTTCCCCCGGACACGATCGGTGGCGACGTTTCGCGCGGTTCGGACCGTACCAGAGCTCCGGCCAGCGTGCGTGGCAGTTAAGCCGTAGAGGAGCACCTTCCCCGGGCACGGGCAGTGCCAAGCGGCCCCTAAGTTTAACCGAATGGAAGCTCCGGAGGAGGAGGGCATGCTCGCGTCACAGTAAGCCGAAGAGGAGCACCTTCCCCGGGCACGGGCGGTTCCAAGCGGCCCCTAAGTTTAACCGAATGGAAGCTCCGGAGGAGGAGGGCATGCTCGCGTCACAGTAAGCCGAAGAGGAGCACCTTCCCCGGGCACGGGCGGTGCCAAGCGGCCCCTAAGTTTAACCGAATGGAAGCTCCGGGGGAGGAGGACGGGCGTGTGTCACAGTTAAGCCAAATTGGAGCACCTCTTCTGCCCGGGCACGAGCGGAGCGCGAGGCTGTCAGTTATGAATGAATAAATGAATAAATAAATAAAGAATGCCACCTTTCATTTCACAGGGCACACCGGACGGCGTACCAGCAGGTAAAAGTCGGAGTAATTAAATAAATACAAAAAGAATGGCTGGGGAATAAAAAAATAATACGTTTTAATAATAATTTGGTTTTTTTGTTATAACATGAATTTCACTCTCTCTCTCCCCGTATATATATATATATATATATATATATATATATATATATATATTTATATATTTATTATATATATTGTATATTTTTTTTAAGCATTTTTGAAGGTGCGCCGCTACTTCGCGGATTTTCAGTTTTCGCGGGTGGTCTCGGTCCCCATTAACCGCGATAACCGAGGGTTCACTGTACTCCATAAAATTTACAAAAAGCGAGGTGAAACACTCAACCAGAGCTGCTTTTTTTTAACATTTCTCGAGGGCCATGGCGAGCCATTTCAAAAAAGCTGCACAACTAACGTATAAAATATTGATAAATTTGCTCGGCCTGATGTGTGTGTAAAGTTTTACGAGTTGTCGTTCATATTTAGAACCTCATAATCAGCTTTGTTTTATTGCTGAACAGTGCAATGCCACTCCCACAACTTTTCACGAAAAATCACGAATTTCGTATTGTGACATCCTCATGGCCGAAACAGTCATCCGAGCATATATGAGGGCGACCTTGTTGAGTTGCACGGAGAAAAACATCCAAGAAAATAACTTGTATTAGCTTTTACCAGTTGGTGGCGCTACTACTACGATGTAAAATAAGTTGGTAGATGTCTTCAGGGCTGAAGTATCCTCAAATGTGTACAACTTCGAGAAGATAGGATCATCTGAGTCATGTTGCCGGAGCTTTTGTTGCCACAGAGTACAATCGGACTTTTCAGCACCTTAATAGCCACGCCTTTTGCCAAAACGTCACAAAATTCGGCAGAGAGTAAGATCATTGTCTTAAGTCTTTTCTGACTAATTTTCAGTCGGATTCGTCAAAAGGGCACCATGCAGTACGTGAAAATTAAAATAAAAACAAATTTTTGATTCCACTTGGCGGCACTGTGTGTATAACAAAATAATAACATTAAGATGTCTTCAGGTCGGGACGTTTTATTTACAGGTGAAGGTTTGGATTTTTAGGAGCATGTGCAGGGGAGTTATTAAGCATTCATTTATTTGTATTAGGTTCATTTTGTCTTCTTATTATTGATATTTGACTGATTCATTAAAAGCAGACAATTATGTTTTAGGTTAATTTTTTACCTGACATGTTTCGGCGAGTCTTTCGCCTTCTTCAGAGTGTCGCATGATGGTGTCTTGAGCTGATGTTCCATGAGGGTGTGACTTACCTGTCAAAAAAATGAAAAAATCAGAGCAGTAAAAGAACAAGCACAACATGAACATTACAAATCAGCAATCACTGACCACTGCAAAAGGGAAAACCACATCATGGACCGGGAGAAGGGCAGGGTCATCCGCACAGAAGAGAACAAACAACAGCGCTGGATCAGAGAGGCCATTGAGATCTGCAAGCGAGGCATAAAAACCATGAACAGAGACAAGGGAGCCTTCATCCTCTCTACCACCTGGACCAGCATCTTGGCGGAGTGAACGGACAGCGGGGGGCGTGACTTGCCTTCATTCTTGTGACAGGTAAGTCACGCCCTCATGGAACATCAGCTGATAAAGACGGGTCACAAGACACCATCATGTGACACTCTGAAGAAGGCGAAAGACTTTCGTATTGTGACATGCTCAAGGCCTAAACACTCATCCGAGCAAATATAAGGTAGATTTTGTTAACCTGCCCGGAGAAAAACATCAACGAAAATAATTTGTATTTGTTTTAACCAGTTGGTGGCGCTACCACTGCGATCAAAAATAAGTTGGCAGCCGTCTTCAGGGCCTGAATATCCTCAAATGTGAAAGATTTCCAGAAGATGGATCATCTGAATCATTTTGCAGGAACTTTTGTTGCCACGGAGAATAATCAGACTCTGCGGCACCGTAATAGCCACGCCCTTTGAAGGAAAGTCATAGAAATAGGGATAGAGTAAGATCAATGTCTTGAGTCTTTTCTAGCCAATTTTCAGTCGGATTCGTTAAAAGGGCACCGTGCAGTACGTCAAAATGTAAACATTTATATTGATTGGCGCAAGGTGTATAACTGAATATAAACATATAGATGTCTTCAGGTACCGACTCTTTATGTACATGTGAAGTTTTGGATTTTTAGCAGCACGGGCAGGAGAGTTATTAAGCATTTTGTCCATTGCGGCGAAGGAAATCTTAAGTGAAAACTTTGAAGCCCCGCCCCCGTCATATAGTATTTCGGAAACAAAAAATTTTAGCCCCAGTGTTTGTCCCAGGTCTTAAGATGCTCCAGACAGAACTTTAAGGCAATCAGATGAAGCCTTTAGGATCAGGGTGCAAAAGAATGACCCCTGTAAACATGCAAAAAAGGGCAAAAGTCGGACTTTCAAAAATTCATAACTCACTTCCTGTTCATATTAGACGTTAAAAAATATCAAATTTTTCGCCATGCCCGATGAGACTGCCAAGTTTGGTGAGTTTTTGTGCATGTTTCGGGGGTCAAAAATGCGATCGAACAATCGGAAAAATAATAATAATAATAATTTCTACAAAAACAATAGGGACTTCGCAGCGGTCGCTGCTCAGGCCCTAATAATAATAATAATAATAATAATAATAATAATAAAAGTAATAATATTTTCTACAAAAACAATAGGGACCTCGCCGCGGTCGCTGCTCGGGCCCCAATAATAATTTCTACACAAAGTCCATTGTGGAGACCCGCCCCCTTTTAAGTAAATTCAAAATGGCCGACTTCCTGTAAAACCTAGCTCATTGCTCCAAGAGACTTTTTTGTAGGTCTTGGTCTTATACATACAGTGAACCCTCGCTACTTCGAGGTTCACCTTTCGCGGGTTCAGTGCTTCGCGGGTCTAAAAAATATTCGGGGGCATTGTAGTTTCGCCGAGCGGCACGACGGGGCGCTGGAGCGGTTAGACGGCCGGCGTGCGCCGAAGAAGAGCGTGGGCGAAGAGGAGAGTGGACGAAGAAGAGCACGTTCCCCCGGACACGATCGGTGGCGACGTTTCGCGCGGTTCGGACCGTACCAGAGCTCCGGCCGGCGTGCGTGGCAGTTAAGCCGTAGAGGAGCACCTTCCCCGGGCACGGGCGGTTCCAAGCGGCCCCTGAGTTTAACCGAATGGAAGCTCCGGAGGAGGAGGGCATGCTCGCGTCACAGTAAGCCGAAGAGGAGCACCTTCCCCGGGCACGGGCGGTTCCAAGCGGCCCCTAAGTTTAACCGAATGGAAGCTCCGGAGGAGGAGGGCATGCTCGCGTCACAGTAAGCCGAAGAGGAGCACCTTCCCCGGGCACGGGCGGTGCCAAGCGGCCCCTAAGTTTAACCGAATGGAAGCTCCGGGGGAGGAGGGCGGGCGTGTGTCACAGTTAAGCCGAATTGGAGCACCTCTTCTGCCGGGCACAAGCGGAGCGCGAGGCTGTCAGTTATGAATGAATAAATGAATAAATAAATAAAGAATGCCACCTTTCATTTCACAGGGCACACCGGACGGCGTACCAGCAGGTAAAAGTCGGAGTAATTAAATAAATACAAAAAGAATGGTTGGGGAATAAAAAAATAATAAGTTTTAATAATAATTTGTTTTTTTTGTTATAACATGAATTTCACTCTCTCTCTCTCTCTCTCTCCCCCCGTATATATATATATATATATATATATATATATATATATATATATATATATATATATATATATATATATATATATATATATATATATATATTTATATATTTATTATATATTTTTTTTAAGCATTTTTGAAGGTGCGCCGCTACTTCGCGGATTTTCAGTTTTCGCGGGTGGTCTCGGTCCCCATTAACCGCGATAACCGAGGGTTCACTGTACTCCATAAAATTTACAAAAAGCGAGGTGAAACACTCAACCAGTGCTGCTTTTTTGAACATTTCTCGAGGGCCATGGCGAGCCATTTCAAAAAAGCTGCACAACTAACGTATAAAATATTGATAAATTTGCTCGGCCTGATGTGTGTGTAAAGTTTCACGAGTTGTCGTTCATATTTAGAACCTCATAATCAGCTTTGTTTTATTGCCGAACAGTGCAATGCCACTCCCACAACTTTTCATGAAAAAGGACGAATTTCGTATTGTGACATCCTCATGGCCGAAACAGTCATCCGAGCATATATGAGGGCGACCTTGTTGAGTTGCACGGAGAAAAACATCCAAGAAAATAACTTGTATTAGCTTTTACCAGTTGGGGGCGCTACTACTACGATGAAAAATAAGTTGGTAGATGTCTTCAGGGCTGAAGTATCCTCAAATGTGTGCAACTTCGAGAAGATAGGATCATCTGAGTCATGTTGCTGGAGCTTTTGTTGCCACAGAGTACAATCGGACTTTTCAGCACCGTAATAGCCACGCCTTTTGCCAAAACGTCACAAAATTCGGCAGAGAGTAAGATCATTGTCTTGAGTCTTTTCTGACTAATTTTCAGTCGGATTCGTCGAAAGGGCACCGTGCAGTACGTGACAATTAAAATAAAAACACATTTTTGATTCCACTTGGCGGCACTGTGTGTATAACAAAATAATAACATTAAGATGTCTTCAGGTCGGGACGTTTTATTTACAGGTGAAGGTTTGGATTTTTAGGAGCATGTGCAGGGGAGTTATTAAGCATTCATTTATTTGTATTAGGTTCATTTTGTCTTCTTATTATTGATATTTGACTGATTCATTAAAAGCAGACAATTATGTTTTAGGTTAATTTTTTACCTGACATGTTTCGGCGAGTCTTTCGCCTACTTCAGAGTGTCGCATGATGGTGTCTTGAGCTGATGTTCCATGAGGGTGTGACTTACCTGTCAAAAAAATGAAAAAAATCAGAGCAGTAAAAGAACAAGCACAACATGAACATTACAAATCAGCAATCACTGACCACTGCAAAAGGGAAAACCACATCATGGACCGGGAGAAGGGCAGGGTCATCCGCACAGAAGAGAACAAACAACAGCGCTGGATCAGAGAGGCCATTGAGATCTGCAAGCGAGGCATAAAAACCATGAACAGAGACAAGGGAGCCTTCATCCTCTCTACCACCTGGACCAGCATCTTGGCGGAGTGAACGGACAGCGGGGGGCGTGACTTGCCTTCATTCTTGTGACAGGTAAGTCACGCCCTCATGGAACATCAGCTGATAAAGGCGGGTCACAAGACACCATCATGTGACACTCTGAAGAAGGCGAAAGACTTTCGTATTGTGACATGCTCAAGGCCTAAACACTCATCCGAGCAAATATAAGGTAGATTTTGTTAACATGCCCGGAGAAAAACATCAACGAAAATAATTTATATTTGTTTTAACCAGTTGGTGGCGCTACCACTGCGATCAAAAATAAGTTGGCAGCCGTCTTCAGGGCCTGAATATCCTCAAATGTGAAAAATTTCGAGAAGATGGATCATCTGAATCATTTTGCAGGAACTTTTGTTGCCACGGAGAATAATCAGACTCTGCGGCACCGTAATAGCCACGCCCTTCGAAGGAAAGTCACAAAAATAGGGATAGAGTAAGATCAATGTCTTGAGTCTTTTCTAGCCAATTTTCAATCAGATTCGTTACAAGGGCACCGTGCAGTACGTCAAAATGTAAAAAATGATATTGATTGGCGCAAGGTGTATAACTGAATATAAACATATAGATGTCTTCAGGTACAGACTCTTTATGTACATGTGAAGTTTTGGATTTTTAGCAGCATGTGCAGGAGAGTTATTAAGCATTTTGTCCATTGCGGCGAAGGAAATCTTAAGTGAAAACTTTGATGCCCCGCCCCCGTCATATAGTATTTCGGAAACAAAAAATTTTAGCCCCAGTGTTTGTCCCAGGTCTTCAGATGCTACAGACAGAATTTTAAGGCAATCAGATGAAGCCTTTAGGATCAGGGTGCAAAAGAATGACCCCTGTAAACATGCAAAAAAGGGCAAAAGTCGGACTTTCAAAAATTCATAACTCACTTCCTGTTCATATTAGACGTTAAAATATCAAATTTTTCGCCATGCCCGATGAGACTGCCAGGTTTGGTGAGTTTTTGTGCATGTTTCGGGGGTCAAAAATGCGATCGAACAATCGGAAAAATAATAATAATAATTTCTACAAAAACAATAGGGACTTCGCAGCGGTCGCTGCTCAGGCCCTAATAATAATAATAATAATAATAATAAAAGTAATAATATTTTCTACAAAAACAATAGGGACCTCGCCGCGGTCGCTGCTCGGGCCCCAATAATAATTTCTACACAAAGTCCATTGTGGTGACCCGCCCCCTTTTAAGTAAATTCAAAATGGCCGACTTCCTGTAAAACCTAGCTCATTGCTCCAAGAGACTTTTTTGTAGGTCTTGGTCTTATACATACAGTGAACCCTCGCTACTTCGCGGTTCACCTTTCGCAGGTTCAGTGCTTCGCGGGTCTAAAAAATATTCGGGGGCATTGTAGTTTCGCCGAGCGGCACGACGGGGCGCTGGAGCGGTTAGACGGCCGGCGTGCGCCGAAGAAGAGCGTGGGCGAAGAGGAGAGTGGACGAAGAAGAGCACGTTCCCCCGGACACGATCGGTGGCGACGTTTCGCGCGGTTCGGACCGTACCAGAGCTCCGGCCAGCGTGCGTGGCAGTTAAGCCGTAGAGGAGCACCTTCCCCGGGCACGGGCGGTGCCAAGCGGCCCCTAAGTTTAACCGAATGGAAGCTCCGGAGGAGGAGGGCATGCTCGCGTCACAGTAAGCCGAAGAGGAGCACCTTCCCCGGGCACGGGCGGTTCCAAGCGGCCCCTAAGTTTAACCGAATGGAAGCTCCGGAGGAGGAGGGCATGCTCGCGTCACAGTAAGCCGAAGAGGAGCACCTTCCCCGGGCACGGGCGGTGCCAAGCGGCCCCTAAGTTTAACCGAATGGAAGCTCCGGACGGAGGAGGACGGGCGTGTGTCACAGTTAAGCCAAATTGGAGCACCTCTTCTGCCCGGGCACGAGCGGAGCGCGAGGCTGTCAGTTATGAATGAATAAATGAATAAATAAATAAAGAATGCCACCTTTCATTTCACAGGGCACACCGGACGGCGTACCAGCAGGTAAAAGTCGGAGTAATTAAATAAATACAAAAAGAATGGCTGGGGAATAAAAAAATAATACGTTTTAATAATAATTTGGTTTTTTTGTTATAACATGAATTTCACTCTCTCTCTCCCCGTATATATATATATATATATATATATATATATATATATATATATATATATATATATATATATATATATTTATATTTATTATATATATTGTATATTTTTTTTAAGCATTTTTGAAGGTGCGCCGCTACTTCGCGGATTTTCAGTTTTCGCGGGTGGTCTCGGTCCCCATTAACCGCGATAACCGAGGGTTCACTGTACTCCATAAAATTTACAAAAAGCGAGGTGAAACACTCAACCAGAGCTGCTTTTTTTTAACATTTCTTGAGGGCCATGGCGAGCCATTTCAAAAAAGCTGCACAACTAACGTATAAAATATTGATAAATTTGCTCGGCCTGATGTGTGTGTAAAGTTTTACGAGTTGTCGTTCATATTTAGAACCTCATAATCAGCTTTGTTTTATTGCCGAACAGTGCAATGCCACTCCCACAACTTTTCACGAAAAATCACGAATTTCGTATTGTGACATCCTCATGGCCGAAACAGTCATCCGAGCATATATGAGGGCGACCTTGTTGAGTTGCACGGAGAAAAACATCCAAGAAAATAACTTGTATTAGCTTTTACCAGTTGGTGGCGCTACTACTACGATATAAAATAAGTTGGTAGATGTCTTCAGGGCTGAAGTATCCTCAAATGTGTACAACTTCGAGAAGATAGGATGATCTGAGTCATGTTGCCGGAGCTTTTGTTGCCACAGAGTACAATCGGACTTTTCAGCACCTTAATAGCCACGCCTTTTGCCAAAACGTCACAAAATTCGGCAGAGAGTAAGATCATTGTCTTGAGTCTTTTCTGACTAATTTTCAGTCGCATTCGTCAAAAGGGCACCGTGCAGTACGTGAAAATTAAAATAAAAACAAATTTTTGATTCCACTTGGCGGCACTGTGTGTATAACAAAATAATAACATTAAGATGTCTTCAGGTCGGGACGTTTTATTTACAGGTGAAGGTTTGGATTTTTAGGAGCATGTGCAGGGGAGTTATTAAGCATTCATTTATTTGTATTAGGTTCATTTTGTCTTCTTATTATTGATATTTGACTGATTCATTAAAAGCAGACAATTATGTTTTAGGTTAATTTTTTACCTGACATGTTTCGGCGAGTCTTTCGCCTTCTTCAGAGTGTCGCATGATGGTGTCTTGAGACCCGTCTTTATCAGCTGATGTTCCATGAGGGTGTGACTTACCTGTCAAAAAAATGAAAAAATCAGAGCAGTAAAAGAACAAGCACAACATGAACATTACAAATCAGCAATCACTGACCACTGCAAAAGGGAAAACCACATCATGGACCGGGAGAAGGGCAGGGTCATCCGCACCGAAGAGAACAAACAACAGCGCTGGATCAGAGAGGCCATTGAGATCTGCAAGCGAGGCATAAAAACCATGAACAGAGACAAGGGAGCCTTCATCCTCTCTACCACCTGGAGCAGCATTTTGGCGGAGTGAACGGACAGCGGGGGGCGTGACTTGCCTTCATTCTTGTGACAGGTAAGTCACGCCCTCATGGAACATCAGCTGATAAAGACGGGCCACAAGACACCATCATGTGACACTCTGAAGAAGGCGAAAGACTTTCGTATTGTGACATCCTCAAGGCCTAAACACTCATCCGAGCAAATGTAAGGTAGATTTTGTTAACCTGCCCGGAGAAAAAAATCAACGAAAATGATTTGTATTTGTTTTAACCAGTTGGTGGCGCTACCACTGCGATCAAAAATAAGTTGGCAGCCGTCTTCAGGGCCTGAATATCCTCAAATGTGAAAAATTTCGAGAAGATGGATCATCTGAATCATTTTGCAGGAACTTTTGTTGCCACGGAGAATAATCAGACTCTGCGGCACCGTAATAGCCACGCCCTTCGAAGGAAAGTCACAAAAATAGGGATAGAGTAAGATCAATGTCTTGAGTCTTTTCTAGCCAATTTTCAATCAGATTCGTTAAAAGGGCACCGTGCAGTACGTCAAAATGTAAAAAATGATATTGATTGGCGCAAGGTGTATAACTGAATATAAACATATAGATGTCTTCAGGTACAGACTCTTTATGTACATGTGAAGTTTTGGATTTTTAGCAGCATGTGCAGGAGAGTTATTAAGCATTTTGTCCATTGCGGCGAAGGAAATCTTAAGTGAAAACTTTGATGCCCCGCCCCCGTCATATAGTATTTCGGAAACAAAAAATTTTAGCCCCAGTGTTTGTGCCAGGTCTTCAGATGCTACAGACAGAATTTTAAGGCAATCAGATGAAGCCTTTAGGATCAGGGTGCAAAAGAATGACCCCTGTAAACATGCAAAAAAGGGCAAAAGTCGGACTTTCAAAAATTCATAACTCACTTCCTGTTCATATTAGACGTTAAAATATCAAATTTTTCGCCATGCCCGATGAGACTGCCAAGTTTGGTGAGTTTTTGTGCATGTTTCGGGGGTCAAAAATGCGATCGAACAATCGGAAAAATAATAATAATAATAATTTCTACAAAAACAATAGGGACTTCGCAGCGGTCGCTGCTCAGACCCTAATAATAATAATAATAATAATAATAAAAGTAATAATATCTTCTACAAAAACAATAGGGACCTCGCCGCGGTCGCTGCTCGGGCCCCAATAATAATTTCTACACAAAGTCCATTGTGGTGACCCGCCCCCTTTTCAGTAAATTCAAAATGGCCGACTTCCTGTAAAACCTAGCTCATTGCTCCAAGAGACTTTTTTGTAGGTCTTGGTCTTATACATACAGTGAACCCTCGCTACTTCGCGGTTCACCTTTCGCGGGTTCAGTGCTTCGCGGGTCTAAAAAATATTCGGGGGCATTGTAGTTTCGCCGAGCGGCACGACGGGGCGCTGGAGCGGTTAGACGGCCGGCGTGCGCCGAAGAAGAGCGTGGGCGAAGAGGAGAGTGGACGAAGAAGAGCACGTTCCCCCGGACACGATCGGTGGCGACGTTTCGCGCGGTTCGGACCGTACCAGAGCTCCGGCCAGCGTGCGTGGCAGTTAAGCCGTAGAGGAGCACCTTCCCCGGGCACGGGCAGTGCCAAGCGGCCCCTAAGTTTAACCGAATGGAAGCTCCGGAGGAGGAGGGCATGCTCGCGTCACAGTAAGCCGAAGAGGAGCACCTTCCCCGGGCACGGGCGGTTCCAAGCGGCCCCTAAGTTTAACCGAATGGAAGCTCCGGAGGAGGAGGGCATGCTCGCGTCACAGTAAGCCGAAGAGGAGCACCTTCCCCGGGCACGGGCGGTGCCAAGCGGCCCCTAAGTTTAACCGAATGGAAGCTCCGGGGGAGGAGGGCATGCTCGCGTCACAGTAAGCCGAAGAGGAGCACCTTCCCCGGGCACGGGCGGTTCCAAGCGGCCCCTAAGTTTAACCGAATGGAAGCTCCGGAGGAGGAGGGCATGCTCGCGTCACAGTAAGCCGAAGAGGAGCACCTTCCCCGGGCACGGGCGGTGCCAAGCGGCCCCTAAGTTTAACCGAATGGAAGCTCCGGACGGAGGAGGACGGGCGTGTGTCACAGTTAAGCCAAATTGGAGCACCTCTTCTGCCCGGGCACGAGCGGAGCGCGAGGCTGTCAGTTATGAATGAATAAATGAATAAATAAATAAAGAATGCCACCTTTCATTTCACAGGGCACACCGGACGGCGTACCAGCAGGTAAAAGTCGGAGTAATTAAATAAATACAAAAAGAATGGCTGGGGAATAAAAAAATAATACGTTTTAATAATAATTTGGTTTTTTTGTTATAACATGAATTTCACTCTCTCTCTCCCCGTATATATATATATATATATATATATATATATATATATATATATATATATTTATATATTTATTATATATATTGTATATTTTTTTTAAGCATTTTTGAAGGTGCGCCGCTACTTCGCGGATTTTCAGTTTTCGCGGGTGGTCTCGGTCCCCATTAACCGCGATAACCGAGGGTTCACTGTACTCCATAAAATTTACAAAAAGCGAGGTGAAACACTCAACCAGAGCTGCTTTTTTTTAACATTTCTCGAGGGCCATGGCGAGCCATTTCAAAAAAGCTGCACAACTAACGTATAAAATATTGATAAATTTGCTCGGCCTGATGTGTGTGTAAAGTTTTACGAGTTGTCGTTCATATTTAGAACCTCATAATCAGCTTTGTTTTATTGCTGAACAGTGCAATGCCACTCCCACAACTTTTCACGAAAAATCACGAATTTCGTATTGTGACATCCTCATGGCCGAAACAGTCATCCGAGCATATATGAGGGCGACCTTGTTGAGTTGCACGGAGAAAAACATCCAAGAAAATAACTTGTATTAGCTTTTACCAGTTGGTGGCGCTACTACTACGATGTAAAATAAGTTGGTAGATGTCTTCAGGGCTGAAGTATCCTCAAATGTGTACAACTTCGAGAAGATAGGATCATCTGAGTCATGTTGCCGGAGCTTTTGTTGCCACAGAGTACAATCGGACTTTTCAGCACCTTAATAGCCACGCCTTTTGCCAAAACGTCACAAAATTCGGCAGAGAGTAAGATCATTGTCTTAAGTCTTTTCTGACTAATTTTCAGTCGGATTCGTCAAAAGGGCACCATGCAGTACGTGAAAATTAAAATAAAAACAAATTTTTGATTCCACTTGGCGGCACTGTGTGTATAACAAAATAATAACATTAAGATGTCTTCAGGTCGGGACGTTTTATTTACAGGTGAAGGTTTGGATTTTTAGGAGCATGTGCAGGGGAGTTATTAAGCATTCATTTATTTGTATTAGGTTCATTTTGTCTTCTTATTATTGATATTTGACTGATTCATTAAAAGCAGACAATTATGTTTTAGGTTAATTTTTTACCTGACATGTTTCGGCGAGTCTTTCGCCTTCTACAGAGTGTCGCATGATGGTGTCTTGAGCTGATGTTCCATGAGGGTGTGACTTACCTGTCAAAAAAATGAAAAAATCAGAGCAGTAAAAGAACAAGCACAACATGAACATTACAAATCAGCAATCACTGACCACTGCAAAAGGGAAAACCACATCATGGACCGGGAGAAGGGCAGGGTCATCCGCACAGAAGAGAACAAACAACAGCGCTGGATCAGAGAGGCCATTGAGATCTGCAAGCGAGGCATAAAAACCATGAACAGAGACAAGGGAGCCTTCATCCTCTCTACCACCTGGACCAGCATCTTGGCGGAGTGAACGGACAGCGGGGGGCGTGACTTGCCTTCATTCTTGTGACAGGTAAGTCACGCCCTCATGGAACATCAGCTGATAAAGACGGGTCACAAGACACCATCATGTGACACTCTGAAGAAGGCGAAAGACTTTCGTATTGTGACATGCTCAAGGCCTAAACACTCATCCGAGCAAATATAAGGTAGATTTTGTTAACCTGCCCGGAGAAAAACATCAACGAAAATAATTTGTATTTGTTTTAACCAGTTGGTGGCGCTACCACTGCGATCAAAAATAAGTTGGCAGCCGTCTTCAGGGCCTGAATATCCTCAAATGTGAAAGATTTCCAGAAGATGGATCATCTGAATCATTTTGCAGGAACTTTTGTTGCCACGGAGAATAATCAGACTCTGCGGCACCGTAATAGCCACGCCCTTTGAAGGAAAGTCATAGAAATAGGGATAGAGTAAGATCAATGTCTTGAGTCTTTTCTAGCCAATTTTCAGTCGGATTCGTTAAAAGGGCACCGTGCAGTACGTCAAAATGTAAACATTTATATTGATTGGCGCAAGGTGTATAACTGAATATAAACATATAGATGTCTTCAGGTACCGACTCTTTATGTACATGTGAAGTTTTGGATTTTTAGCAGCACGGGCAGGAGAGTTATTAAGCATTTTGTCCATTGCGGCGAAGGAAATCTTAAGTGAAAACTTTGAAGCCCCGCCCCCGTCATATAGTATTTCGGAAACAAAAAATTTTAGCCCCAGTGTTTGTCCCAGGTCTTAAGATGCTCCAGACAGAACTTTAAGGCAATCAGATGAAGCCTTTAGGATCAGGGTGCAAAAGAATGACCCCTGTAAACATGCAAAAAAGGGCAAAAGTCGGACTTTCAAAAATTCATAACTCACTTCCTGTTCATATTAGACGTTAAAAAATATCAAATTTTTCGCCATGCCCGATGAGACTGCCAAGTTTGGTGAGTTTTTGTGCATGTTTCGGGGGTCAAAAATGCGATCGAACAATCGGAAAAATAATAATAATAATAATTTCTACAAAAACAATAGGGACTTTGCAGCGGTCGCTGCTCAGGCCCTAATAATAATAATAATAATAATAATAATAATAATAAAAGTAATAATATTTTCTACAAAAACAATAGGGACCTCGCCGCGGTCGCTGCTCGGGCCCCAATAATAATTTCTACACAAAGTCCATTGTGGAGACCCGCCCCCTTTTAAGTAAATTCAAAATGGCCGACTTCCTGTAAAACCTAGCTCATTGCTCCAAGAGACTTTTTTGTAGGTCTTGGTCTTATACATACAGTGAACCCTCGCTACTTCGAGGTTCACCTTTCGCGGGTTCAGTGCTTCGCGGGTCTAAAAAATATTCGGGGGCATTGTAGTTTCGCCGAGCGGCACGACGGGGCGCTGGAGCGGTTAGACGGCCGGCGTGCGCCGAAGAAGAGCGTGGGCGAAGAGGAGAGTGGACGAAGAAGAGCACGTTCCCCCGGACACGATCGGTGGCGACGTTTCGCGCGGTTCGGACCGTACCAGAGCTCCGGCCGGCGTGCGTGGCAGTTAAGCCGTAGAGGAGCACCTTCCCCGGGCACGGGCGGTTCCAAGCGGCCCCTGAGTTTAACCGAATGGAAGCTCCGGAGGAGGAGGGCATGCTCGCGTCACAGTAAGCCGAAGAGGAGCACCTTCCCCGGGCACGGGCGGTTCCAAGCGGCCCCTAAGTTTAACCGAATGGAAGCTCCGGAGGAGGAGGGCATGCTCGCGTCACAGTAAGCCGAAGAGGAGCACCTTCCCCGGGCACGGGCGGTGCCAAGCGGCCCCTAAGTTTAACCGAATGGAAGCTCCGGGGGAGGAGGGCGGGCGTGTGTCACAGTTAAGCCGAATTGGAGCACCTCTTCTGCCGGGCACAAGCGGAGCGCGAGGCTGTCAGTTATGAATGAATAAATGAATAAATAAATAAAGAATGCCACCTTTCATTTCACAGGGCACACCGGACGGCGTACCAGCAGGTAAAAGTCGGAGTAATTAAATAAATACAAAAAGAATGGTTGGGGAATAAAAAAATAATAAGTTTTAATAATAATTTGTTTTTTTTGTTATAACATGAATTTCACTCTCTCTCTCTCTCTCTCCCCCCGTATATATATATATATATATATATATATATATATATATATATATATATATATATATATATATATATATATATTTATATATTTATTATATATATTTTTTAAGCATTTTTGAAGGTGCGCCGCTACTTCGCGGATTTTCAGTTTTCGCGGGTGGTCTCGGTCCCCATTAACCGCGATAACCGAGGGTTCACTGTACTCCATAAAATTTACAAAAAGCGAGGTGAAACACTCAACCAGTGCTGCTTTTTTGAACATTTCTCGAGGGCCATGGCGAGCCATTTCAAAAAAGCTGCACAACTAACGTATAAAATATTGATAAATTTGCTCGGCCTGATGTGTGTGTAAAGTTTCACGAGTTGTCGTTCATATTTAGAACCTCATAATCAGCTTTGTTTTATTGCCGAACAGTGCAATGCCACTCCCACAACTTTTCATGAAAAAGGACGAATTTCGTATTGTGACATCCTCATGGCCGAAACAGTCATCCGAGCATATATGAGGGCGACCTTGTTGAGTTGCACGGAGAAAAACATCCAAGAAAATAACTTGTATTAGCTTTTACCAGTTGGGGGCGCTACTACTACGATGAAAAATAAGTTGGTAGATGTCTTCAGGGCTGAAGTATCCTCAAATGTGTGCAACTTCGAGAAGATAGGATCATCTGAGTCATGTTGCTGGAGCTTTTGTTGCCACAGAGTACAATCGGACTTTTCAGCACCGTAATAGCCACGCCTTTTGCCAAAACGTCACAAAATTCGGCAGAGAGTAAGATCATTGTCTTGAGTCTTTTCTGACTAATTTTCAGTCGGATTCGTCGAAAGGGCACCGTGCAGTACGTGACAATTAAAATAAAAACACATTTTTGATTCCACTTGGCGGCACTGTGTGTATAACAAAATAATAACATTAAGATGTCTTCAGGTCGGGACGTTTTATTTACAGGTGAAGGTTTGGATTTTTAGGAGCATGTGCAGGGGAGTTATTAAGCATTCATTTATTTGTATTAGGTTCATTTTGTCTTCTTATTATTGATATTTGACTGATTCATTAAAAGCAGACAATTATGTTTTAGGTTAATTTTTTACCTGACATGTTTCGGCGAGTCTTTCGCCTACTTCAGAGTGTCGCATGATGGTGTCTTGAGCTGATGTTCCATGAGGGTGTGACTTACCTGTCAAAAAAATGAAAAAAATCAGAGCAGTAAAAGAACAAGCACAACATGAACATTACAAATCAGCAATCACTGACCACTGCAAAAGGGAAAACCACATCATGGACCGGGAGAAGGGCAGGGTCATCCGCACAGAAGAGAACAAACAACAGCGCTGGATCAGAGAGGCCATTGAGATCTGCAAGCGAGGCATAAAAACCATGAACAGAGACAAGGGAGCCTTCATCCTCTCTACCACCTGGACCAGCATCTTGGCGGAGTGAACGGACAGCGGGGGGCGTGACTTGCCTTCATTCTTGTGACAGGTAAGTCACGCCCTCATGGAACATCAGCTGATAAAGGCGGGTCACAAGACACCATCATGTGACACTCTGAAGAAGGCGAAAGACTTTCGTATTGTGACATGCTCAAGGCCTAAACACTCATCCGAGCAAATATAAGGTAGATTTTGTTAACATGCCCGGAGAAAAACATCAACGAAAATAATTTATATTTGTTTTAACCAGTTGGTGGCGCTACCACTGCGATCAAAAATAAGTTGGCAGCCGTCTTCAGGGCCTGAATATCCTCAAATGTGAAAAATTTCGAGAAGATGGATCATCTGAATCATTTTGCAGGAACTTTTGTTGCCACGGAGAATAATCAGACTCTGCGGCACCGTAATAGCCACGCCCTTCGAAGGAAAGTCACAAAAATAGGGATAGAGTAAGATCAATGTCTTGAGTCTTTTCTAGCCAATTTTCAATCAGATTCGTTACAAGGGCACCGTGCAGTACGTCAAAATGTAAAAAATGATATTGATTGGCGCAAGGTGTATAACTGAATATAAACATATAGATGTCTTCAGGTACAGACTCTTTATGTACATGTGAAGTTTTGGATTTTTAGCAGCATGTGCAGGAGAGTTATTAAGCATTTTGTCCATTGCGGCGAAGGAAATCTTAAGTGAAAACTTTGATGCCCCGCCCCCGTCATATAGTATTTCGGAAACAAAAAATTTTAGCCCCAGTGTTTGTCCCAGGTCTTCAGATGCTACAGACAGAATTTTAAGGCAATCAGATGAAGCCTTTAGGATCAGGGTGCAAAAGAATGACCCCTGTAAACATGCAAAAAAGGGCAAAAGTCGGACTTTCAAAAATTCATAACTCACTTCCTGTTCATATTAGACGTTAAAATATCAAATTTTTCGCCATGCCCGATGAGACTGCCAGGTTTGGTGAGTTTTTGTGCATGTTTCGGGGGTCAAAAATGCGATCGATCAATCGGAAAAATAATAATAATAATTTCTACAAAAACAATAGGGACTTCGCAGCAGTCGCTGCTCAGGCCGTAATAATAATAATAATAATAATAATAAAAGTAATAATATTTTCTACAAAAACAATAGGGACCTCGCCGCGGTCGCTGCTCGGGCCCCAATAATAATTTCTACACAAAGTCCATTGTGGTGACCCGCCCCCTTTTAAGTAAATTCAAAATGGCCGACTTCCTGTAAAACCTAGCTCATTGCTCCAAGAGACTTTTTTGTAGGTCTTGGTCTTATACATACAGTGAACCCTCGCTACTTCGCGGTTCACCTTTCGCAGGTTCAGTGCTTCGCGGGTCTAAAAAATATTCGGGGGCATTGTAGTTTCGCCGAGCGGCACGACGGGGCGCTGGAGCGGTTAGACGGCCGGCGTGCGCCGAAGAAGAGCGTGGGCGAAGAGGAGAGTGGACGAAGAAGAGCACGTTTCCCCGGACACGATCGGTGGCGACGTTTCGCGCGGTTCGGACCGTACCAGAGCTCCGGCCAGCGTGCGTGGCAGTTAAGCCGTAGAGGAGCACCTTCCCCGGGCACGGGCGGTGCCAAGCGGCCCCTAAGTTTAACCGAATGGAAGCTCCGGAGGAGGAGGGCATGCTCGCGTCACAGTAAGCCGAAGAGGAGCACCTTCCCCGGGCACGGGCGGTTCCAAGCGGCCCCTAAGTTTAACCGAATGGAAGCTCCGGAGGAGGAGGGCATGCTCGCGTCACAGTAAGCCGAAGAGGAGCACCTTCCCCGGGCACGGGCGGTGCCAAGCGGCCCCTAAGTTTAACCGAATGGAAGCTCCGGACGGAGGAGGACGGGCGTGTGTCACAGTTAAGCCAAATTGGAGCACCTCTTCTGCCCGGGCACGAGCGGAGCGCGAGGCTGTCAGTTATGAATGAATAAATGAATAAATAAATAAAGAATGCCACCTTTCATTTCACAGGGCACACCGGACGGCGTACCAGCAGGTAAAAGTCGGAGTAATTAAATAAATACAAAAAGAATGGCTGGGGAATAAAAAAATAATACGTTTTAATAATAATTTGGTTTTTTTGTTATAACATGAATTTCACTCTCTCTCTCCCCGTATATATATATATATATATATATATATATATATATATATATATATATATATATATATATTTATTATATATATTGTATATTTTTTTTAAGCATTTTTGAAGGTGCGCCGCTACTTCGCGGATTTTCAGTTTTCGCGGGTGGTCTCGGTCCCCATTAACCGCGATAACCGAGGGTTCACTGTACTCCATAAAATTTACAAAAAGCGAGGTGAAACACTCAACCAGAGCTGCTTTTTTTTAACATTTCTCGAGGGCCATGGCGAGCCATTTCAAAAAAGCTGCACAACTAACGTATAAAATATTGATAAATTTGCTCGGCCTGATGTGTGTGTAAAGTTTTACGAGTTGTCGTTCATATTTAGAACCTCATAATCAGCTTTGTTTTATTGCCGAACAGTGCAATGCCACTCCCACAACTTTTCACGAAAAATCACGAATTTCGTATTGTGACATCCTCATGGCCGAAACAGTCATCCGAGCATATATGAGGGCGACCTTGTTGAGTTGCACGGAGAAAAACATCCAAGAAAATAACTTGTATTAGCTTTTACCAGTTGGTGGCGCTACTACTACGATATAAAATAAGTTGGTAGATGTCTTCAGGGCTGAAGTATCCTCAAATGTGTACAACTTCGAGAAGATAGGATGATCTGAGTCATGTTGCCGGAGCTTTTGTTGCCACAGAGTACAATCTGACTTTTCAGCACCTTAATAGCCACGCCTTTTGCCAAAACGTCACAAAATTCGGCAGAGAGTAAGATCATTGTCTTGAGTCTTTTCTGACTAATTTTCAGTCGCATTCGTCAAAAGGGCACCGTGCAGTACGTGAAAATTAAAATAAAAACAAATTTTTGATTCCACTTGGCGGCACTGTGTGTATAACAAAATAATAACATTAAGATGTCTTCAGGTCGGGACGTTTTATTTACAGGTGAAGGTTTGGATTTTTAGGAGCATGTGCAGGGGAGTTATTAAGCATTCATTTATTTGTATTAGGTTCATTTTGTCTTCTTATTATTGATATTTGACTGATTCATTAAAAGCAGACAATTATGTTTTAGGTTAATTTTTTACCTGACATGTTTCGGCGAGTCTTTCGCCTTCTTCAGAGTGTCGCATGATGGTGTCTTGAGACCCGTCTTTATCAGCTGATGTTCCATGAGGGTGTGACTTACCTGTCAAAAAAATGAAAAATCAGAGCAGTAAAAGAACAAGCACAACATGAACATTACAAATCAGCAATCACTGACCACTGCAAAAGGGAAAACCACATCATGGACCGGGAGAAGGGCAGGGTCATCCGCACCGAAGAGAACAAACAACAGCGCTGGATCAGAGAGGCCATTGAGATCTGCAAGCGAGGCATAAAAACCATGAACAGAGACAAGGGAGCCTTCATCCTCTCTACCACCTGGAGCAGCATTTTGGCGGAGTGAACGGACAGCGGGGGGCGTGACTTGCCTTCATTCTTGTGACAGGTAAGTCACGCCCTCATGGAACATCAGCTGATAAAGACGGGCCACAAGACACCATCATGTGACACTCTGAAGAAGGCGAAAGACTTTCGTATTGTGACATCCTCAAGGCCTAAACACTCATCCGAGCAAATGTAAGGTAGATTTTGTTAACCTGCCCGGAGAAAAAAATCAACGAAAATGATTTGTATTTGTTTTAACCAGTTGGTGGCGCTACCACTGCGATCAAAAATAAGTTGGCAGCCGTCTTCAGGGCCTGAATATCCTCAAATGTGAAAAATTTCGAGAAGATGGATCATCTGAATCATTTTGCAGGAACTTTTGTTGCCACGGAGAATAATCAGACTCTGCGGCACCGTAATAGCCACGCCCTTCGAAGGAAAGTCACAAAAATAGGGATAGAGTAAGATCAATGTCTTGAGTCTTTTCTAGCCAATTTTCAATCAGATTCGTTAAAAGGGCACCGTGCAGTACGTCAAAATGTAAAAAATGATATTGATTGGCGCAAGGTGTATAACTGAATATAAACATATAGATGTCTTCAGGTACAGACTCTATATGTACATGTGAAGTTTTGGATTTTTAGCAGCATGTGCAGGAGAGTTATTAAGCATTTTGTCCATTGCGGCGAAGGAAATCTTAAGTGAAAACTTTGATGCCCCGCCCCCGTCATATAGTATTTCGGAAACAAAAAACTTTAGCCCCAGTGTTTGTGCCAGGTCTTCAGATGCTACAGACAGAATTTTAAGGCAATCAGATGAAGCCTTTAGGATCAGGGTGCAAAAGAATGACCCCTGTAAACATGCAAAAAAGGGCAAAAGTCGGACTTTCAAAAATTCATAACTCACTTCCTGTTCATATTAGACGTTAAAATATCAAATTTTTCGCCATGCCCGATGAGACTGCCAAGTTTGGTGAGTTTTTGTGCATGTTTCAGGGGTCAAAAATGCGATCGAACAATCGGAAAAATAATAATAATAATAATTTCAACAAAAACAATAGGGACTTCGCAGCGGTCGCTGCTCAGGCCCTAATAATAATAATAATAATAATAATAAAAGTAATAATATTTTCTACAAAAACAATAGGGACCTCGCCGCGGTCGCTGCTCGGGCCCCAATAATAATTTCTACACAAAGTCCATTGTGGTGACCCGCCCCCTTTTAAGTAAATTCAAAATGGCCGACTTCCTGTAAAACCTAGCTCATTGCTCCAAGAGACTTTTTTGTAGGTCTTGGTCTTATACATACAGTGAACCCTCGCTACTTCGCGGTTCACCTTTCGCGGGTTCAGTGCTTCGCGGGTCGAAAAAATATTCGGGCGCATTGTAGTTTTGCCGAGCGGCACGACGGGGCGCTGGAGCGGTTAGACGGCCGGCGTGCGCCGAAGAAGAGCGTGGGCGAAGAGGAGAGTGGACGAAGAAGAGCACGTTCCCCCGGACACGATCGGTGGCGACGTTTCGCGCGGTTCGGACCGTACCAGAGCTCCGGCCAGCGTGCGTGGCAGTTAAGCCGTAGAGGAGCACCTTCCCCGGGCACGGGCAGTGCCAAGCGGCCCCTAAGTTTAACCGAATGGAAGCTCCGGAGGAGGAGGGCATGCTCGCGTCACAGTAAGCCGAAGAGGAGCACCTTCCCCGGGCACGGGCGGTTCCAAGCGGCCCCTAAGTTTAACCGAATGGAAGCTCCGGAGGAGGAGGGCATGCTCGCGTCACAGTAAGCCGAAGAGGAGCACCTTCCCCGGGCACGGGCGGTTCCAAGCGGCCCCTAAGTTTAACTGAATGGAAGCTCCGGAGGAGGAGGGCATGCTCGCGTCACAGTAAGCCGAAGAGGAGCACCTTCCCCGGGCACGGGCGGTGCCAAGCGGCCCCTAAGTTTAACCGAATGGAAGTTCCGGGGGAGGAGGGCGGGCGTGTGTCACAGTTAAGCCGAATTGGAGCACCTCTTCCGCCCGGGCACGAGCGGAGCGCGAGGCTGTCAGTTATGAATGAATAAATGAATAAATAAATAAAGAATGCCACCTTTCATTTCACAGGGCACACCGGACGGCGTACCAGCAGGTAAAAGTCGGAGTAATTAAATAAATACAAAAAGAATGGCTGGGGAATAAAAAAATAATACGTTTTAATAATAATTTGGTTTTTTTGTTATAAAATGAATTTCACTCTCTCTCTCCCCGTATATATATATATATATATATATATATATATATATATATTTATTATATATATTGTATATTTTTTTTAAGCATTTTTGAAGGTGCGCCGCTACTTCGCGGATTTTCAGTTTTCGCGGGTGGTCTCGGTCCCCATTAACCGCGATAACCGAGGGTTCACTGTACTCCATAAAATTTACAAAAAGCGAGGTGAAACACTCAACCAGAGCTGCTTTTTTTTAACATTTCTCGAGGGCCATGGCGAGCCATTTCAAAAAAGCTGCACAACTAACGTATAAAATATTGATAAATTTGCTCGGCCTGATGTGTGTGTAAAGTTTTACGAGTTGTCGTTCATATTTAGAACCTCATAATCAGCTTTGTTTTATTGCCGAACAGTGCAATGCCACTCCCACAACTTTTCACGAAAAATCACGAATTTCGTATTGTGACATCCTCATGGCCGAAACAGTCATCCGAGCATATATGAGGGCGACCTTGTTGAGTTGCACGGAGAAAAACATCCAAGAAAATAACTTGTATTAGCTTTTACCAGTTGGTGGCGCTACTACTACGATATAAAATAAGTTGGTAGATGTCTTCAGGGCTGAAGTATCCTCAAATGTGTACAACTTCGAGAAGATAGGATGATCTGAGTCATGTTGCCGGAGCTTTTGTTGCCACAGAGTACAATCGGACTTTTCAGCACCTTAATAGCCACGCCTTTTGCCAAAACGTCACAAAATTCGGCAGAGAGTAAGATCATTGTCTTGAGTCTTTTCTGACTAATTTTCAGTCGGATTCGTCAAAAGGGCACCGTGCAGTACGTGAAAATTAAAATAAAAACAAATTTTTGATTCCACTTGGCGGCACTGTGTGTATAACAAAATAATAACATTAAGATGTCTTCAGGTCGGGACGTTTTATTTACAGGTGAAGGTTTGGATTTTTAGGAGCATGTGCAGGGGAGTTATTAAGCATTCATTTATTTGTATTAGGTTCATTTTGTCTTCTTATTATTGATATTTGACTGATTCATTAAAAGCAGACAATTATGTTTTAGGTTAATTTTTTACCTGACATGTTTCGGCGAGTCTTTCGCCTACTTCAGAGTGTCGCATGATGGTGTCTTGAGACCCGTCTTTATCAGCTGATGTTCCATGAGGGTGTGACTTACCTGTCAAAAAAATGAAAAATCAGAGCAGTAAAAGAACAAGCACAACATGAACATTACAAATCAGCAATCACTGACCACTGCAAAAGGGAAAACCACATCATGGACCGGGAGAAGGGCAGGGTCATCCGCACCGAAGAGAACAAACAACAGCGCTGGATCAGAGAGGCCATTGAGATCTGCAAGCGAGGCATAAAAACCATGAACAGAGACAAGGGAGCCTTCATCCTCTCTACCACCTGGAGCAGCATTTTGGCGGAGTGAACGGACAGCGGGGGGCGTGACTTGCCTTCATTCTTGTGACAGGTAAGTCACGCCCTCATGGAACATCAGCTGATAAAGACGGGCCACAAGACACCATCATGTGACACTCTGAAGAAGGCGAAAGACTTTCGTATTGTGACATCCTCAAGGCCTAAACACTCATCCGAGCAAATGTAAGGTAGATTTTGTTAACCTGCCCGGAGAAAAAAATCAACGAAAATGATTTGTATTTGTTTTAACCAGTTGGTGGCGCTACCACTGCGATCAAAAATAAGTTGGCAGCCGTCTTCAGGGCCTGAATATCCTCAAATGTGAAAAATTTCGAGAAGATGGATCATCTGAATCATTTTGCAGGAACTTTTGTTGCCACGGAGAATAATCAGACTCTGCGGCACCGTAATAGCCACGCCCTTCGAAGGAAAGTCACAAAAATAGGGATAGAGTAAGATCAATGTCTTGAGTCTTTTCTAGCCAATTTTCAATCAGATTCGTTAAAAGGGCACCGTGCAGTACGTCAAAATGTAAAAAATGATATTGATTGGCGCAAGGTGTATAACTGAATATAAACATATAGATGTCTTCAGGTACAGACTCTTTATGTACATGTGAAGTTTTGGATTTTTAGCAGCATGTGCAGGAGAGTTATTAAGCATTTTGTCCATTGCGGCGAAGGAAATCTTAAGTGAAAACTTTGATGCCCCGCCCCCGTCATATAGTATTTCGGAAACAAAAAACTTTAGCCCCAGTGTTTGTGCCAGGTCTTCAGATGCTACAGACAGAATTTTAAGGCAATCAGATGAAGCCTTTAGGATCAGGGTGCAAAAGAATGACCCCTGTAAACATGCAAAAAAGGGCAAAAGTCGGACTTTCAAAAATTCATAACTCACTTCCTGTTCATATTAGACGTTAAAATATCAAATTTTTCGCCATGCCCGATGAGACTGCCAAGTTTGGTGAGTTTTTGTGCATGTTTCAGGGGTCAAAAATGCGATCGAACAATCGGAAAAATAATAATAATAATAATTTCAACAAAAACAATAGGGACTTCGCAGCGGTCGCTGCTCAGGCCCTAATAATAATAATAATAATAATAATAAAAGTAATAATATTTTCTACAAAAACAATAGGGACCTCGCCGCGGTCGCTGCTCGGGCCCCAATAATAATTTCTACACAAAGTCCATTGTGGTGACCCGCCCCCTTTTAAGTAAATTCAAAATGGCCGACTTCCTGTAAAACCTAGCTCATTGCTCCAAGAGACTTTTTTGTAGGTCTTGGTCTTATACATACAGTGAACCCTCGCTACTTCGCGGTTCACCTTTCGCGGGTTCAGTGCTTCGCGGGTCTAAAAAATATTCGGGCGCATTGTAGTTTCGCCGAGCGGCACGACGGGGCGCTGGAGCGGTTAGACGGCCGGCGTGCGCCGAAGAAGAGCGTGGGCGAAGAGGAGAGTGGACGAAGAAGAGCACGTTCCCCCGGACACGATCGGTGGCGACGTTTCGCGCGGTTCGGACCGTACCAGAGCTCCGGCCAGCGTGCGTGGCAGTTAAGCCGTAGAGGAGCACCTTCCCCGGGCACGGGCAGTGCCAAGCGGCCCCTAAGTTTAACCGAATGGAAGCTCCGGAGGAGGAGGGCATGCTCGCGTCACAGTAAGCCGAAGAGGAGCACCTTCCCCGGGCACGGGCGGTTCCAAGCGGCCCCTAAGTTTAACCGAATGGAAGCTCCGGAGGAGGAGGGCATGCTCGCGTCACAGTAAGCCGAAGAGGAGCACCTTCCCCGGGCACGGGCGGTGCCAAGCGGCCCCTAAGTTTAACCGAATGGAAGCTCCGGGGGAGGAGGACGGGCGTGTGTCACAGTTAAGCCAAATTGGAGCACCTCTTCTGCCCGGGCACGAGCGGAGCGCGAGGCTGTCAGTTATGAATGTATAAATGAATAAATAAATAAAGAATGCCACCTTTCATTTCACAGGGCACACCGGACGGCGTACCAGCAGGTAAAAGTCGGAGTAATTAAATAAATACAAAAAGAATGGCTGGGGAATAAAAAAATAATACGTTTTAATAATAATTTGGTTTTTTTGTTATAACATGAATTTCACTCTCTCTCTCCCCGTATATATATATATATATATATATATATATATATATATATATTTATTATATATATTGTATATTTTTTTTAAGCATTTTTGAAGGTGCGCCGCTACTTCGCGGATTTTCAGTTTTCGCGGGTGGTCTCGGTCCCCATTAACCGCGATAACCGAGGGTTCACTGTACTCCATAAAATTTACAAAAAGCGAGGTGAAACACTCAACCAGAGCTGCTTTTTTTTAACATTTCTCGAGGGCCATGGCGAGCCATTTCAAAAAAGCTGCACAACTAACGTATAAAATATTGATAAATTTGCTCGGCCTGATGTGTGTGTAAAGTTTTACGAGTTGTCGTTCATATTTAGAACCTCATAATCAGCTTTGTTTTATTGCCGAACAGTGCAATGCCACTCCCACAACTTTTCACGAAAAATCACGAATTTCGTATTGTGACATCCTCATGGCCGAAACAGTCATCCGAGCATATATGAGGGCGACCTTGTTGAGTTGCACGGAGAAAAACATCCAAGAAAATAACTTGTATTAGCTTTTACCAGTTGGTGGCGCTACTACTACGATATAAAATAAGTTGGTAGATGTCTTCAGGGCTGAAGTATCCTCAAATGTGTACAACTTCGAGAAGATAGGATGATCTGAGTCATGTTGCCGGAGCTTTTGTTGCCACAGAGTACAATCGGACTTTTCAGCACCTTAATAGCCACGCCTTTTGCCAAAACGTCACAAAATTCGGCAGAGAGTAAGATCATTGTCTTGAGTCTTTTCTGACTAATTTTCAGTCGGATTCGTCAAAAGGGCACCGTGCAGTACGTGAAAATTAAAATAAAAACAAATTTTTGATTCCACTTGGCGGCACTGTGTGTATAACAAAATAATAACATTAAGATGTCTTCAGGTCGGGACGTTTTATTTACAGGTGAAGGTTTGGATTTTTAGGAGCATGTGCAGGGGAGTTATTAAGCATTCATTTATTTGTATTAGGTTCATTTTGTCTTCTTATTATTGATATTTGACTGATTCATTAAAAGCAGACAATTATGTTTTAGGTTAATTTTTTACCTGACATGTTTCGGCGAGTCTTTCGCCTTCTTCAGAGTGTCGCATGATGGTGTCTTGAGACCCGTCTTTATCAGCTGATGTTCCATGAGGGTGTGACTTACCTGTCAAAAAAATGAAAAATCAGAGCAGTAAAAGAACAAGCACAACATGAACATTACAAATCAGCAATCACTGACCACTGCAAAAGGGAAAACCACATCATGGACCGGGAGAAGGGCAGGGTCATCCGCACCGAAGAGAACAAACAACAGCGCTGGATCAGAGAGGCCATTGAGATCTGCAAGCGAGGCATAAAAACCATGAACAGAGACAAGGGAGCCTTCATCCTCTCTACCACCTGGAGCAGCATTTTGGCGGAGTGAACGGACAGCGGGGGGCGTGACTTGCCTTCATTCTTGTGACAGGTAAGTCACGCCCTCATGGAACATCAGCTGATAAAGACGGGCCACAAGACACCATCATGTGACACTCTGAAGAAGGCGAAAGACTTTCGTATTGTGACATCCTCAAGGCCTAAACACTCATCCGAGCAAATGTAAGGTAGATTTTGTTAACCTGCCCGGAGAAAAAAATCAACGAAAATGATTTGTATTTGTTTTAACCAGTTGGTGGCGCTACCACTGCGATCAAAAATAAGTTGGCAGCCGTCTTCAGGGCCTGAATATCCTCAAATGTGAAAAATTTCGAGAAGATGGATCATCTGAATCATTTTGCAGGAACTTTTGTTGCCACGGAGAATAATCAGACTCTGCGGCACCGTAATAGCCACGCCCTTCGAAGGAAAGTCACAAAAATAGGGATAGAGTAAGATAAATGTCTTGAGTCTTTTCTAGCCAATTTTCAATCAGATTCGTTAAAAGGGCACCGTGCAGTACGTCAAAATGTAAAAAATGATATTGATTGGCGCAAGGTGTATAACTGAATATAAACATATAGATGTCTTCAGGTACAGACTCTTTATGTACATGTGAAGTTTTGGATTTTTAGCAGCATGTGCAGGAGAGTTATTAAGCATTTTGTCCATTGCGGCGAAGGAAATCTTAAGTGAAAACTTTGATGCCCCGCCCCCGTCATATAGTATTTCGGAAACAAAAAATTTTAGCCCCAGTGTTTGTGCCAGGTCTTCAGATGCTACAGACAGAATTTTAAGGCAATCAGATGAAGCCTTTAGGATCAGGGTGCAAAAGAATGACCCCTGTAAACATGCAAAAAAGGGCAAAAGTCGGACTTTCAAAAATTCATAACTCACTTCCTGTTCATATTAGACGTTAAAATATCAAATTTTTCGCCATGCCCGATGAGACTGCCAAGTTTGGTGAGTTTTTGTGCATGTTTCGGGGGTCAAAAATGCGATCGAACAATCGGAAAAATAATAATAATAATAATTTCTACAAAAACAATAGGGACTTCGCAGCGGTCGCTGCTCAGGCCCTAATAATAATAATAATAATAATAATAATAATAATAATAAAAGTAATAATATTTTCTACAAAAACAATAGGGACCTCGCCGCGGTCGCTGCTCGGGCCCCAATAATAATTTCTACACAAAGTCCATTGTGGAGACCCGCCCCCTTTTAAGTAAATTCAAAATGGCCGACTTCCTGTAAAACCTAGCTCATTGCTCCAAGAGACTTTTTTGTAGGTCTTGGTCTTATACATACAGTGAACCCTCGCTACTTCGAGGTTCACCTTTCGCGGGTTCAGTGCTTCGCGGGTCTAAAAAATATTCGGGGGCATTGTAGTTTCGCCGAGCGGCACGACGGGGCGCTGGAGCGGTTAGACGGCCGGCGTGCGCCGAAGAAGAGCGTGGGCGAAGAGGAGAGTGGACGAAGAAGAGCACGTTCCCCCGGACACGATCGGTGGCGACGTTTCGCGCGGTTCGGACCGTACCAGAGCTCCGGCCGGCGTGCGTGGCAGTTAAGCCGTAGAGGAGCACCTTCCCCGGGCACGGGCGGTTCCAAGCGGCCCCTGAGTTTAACCGAATGGAAGCTCCGGAGGAGGAGGGCATGCTCGCGTCACAGTAAGCCGAAGAGGAGCACCTTCCCCGGGCACGGGCGGTTCCAAGCGGCCCCTAAGTTTAACCGAATGGAAGCTCCGGAGGAGGAGGGCATGCTCGCGTCACAGTAAGCCGAAGAGGAGCACCTTCCCCGGGCACGGGCGGTGCCAAGCGGCCCCTAAGTTTAACCGAATGGAAGCTCCGGGGGAGGAGGGCGGGCGTGTGTCACAGTTAAGCCGAATTGGAGCACCTCTTCTGCCGGGCACAAGCGGAGCGCGAGGCTGTCAGTTATGAATGAATAAATGAATAAATAAATAAAGAATGCCACCTTTCATTTCACAGGGCACACCGGACGGCGTACCAGCAGGTAAAAGTCGGAGTAATTAAATAAATACAAAAAGAATGGTTGGGGAATAAAAAAATAATAAGTTTTAATAATAATTTGTTTTTTTTGTTATAACATGAATTTCACTCTCTCTCTCTCTCTCTCCCCCCGTATATATATATATATATATATATATATATATATATATATATTTATATATTTATTATATATTTTTTTTAAGCATTTTTGAAGGTGCGCCGCTACTTCGCGGATTTTCAGTTTTCGCGGGTGGTCTCGGTCCCCATTAACCGCGATAACCGAGGGTTCACTGTACTCCATAAAATTTACAAAAAGCGAGGTGAAACACTCAACCAGGGCTGCTTTTTTGAACATTTCTCGAGGGCCATGGCGAGCCATTTCAAAAAAGCTGCACAACTAACGTATAAAATATTGATAAATTTGCTCGGCCTGATGTGTGTGTAAAGTTTCACGAGTTGTCGTTCATATTTAGAACCTCATAATCAGCTTTGTTTTATTGCCGAACAGTGCAATGCCACTCCCACAACTTTTCATGAAAAAGGACGAATTTCGTATTGTGACATCCTCATGGCCGAAACAGTCATCCGAGCATATATGAGGGCGACATTGTTGAGTTGCACGGAGAAAAACATCCAAGAAAATAACTTGTATTAGCTTTTACCAGTTGGGGGCGCTACTACTACGATGAAAAATAAGTTGGTAGATGTCTTCAGGGCTGAAGTATCCTCAAATGTGTGCAACTTCGAGAAGATAGGATCATCTGAGTCATGTTGCTGGAGCTTTTGTTGCCACAGAGTACAATCGGACTTTTCAGCACCGTAATAGCCACGCCTTTTGCCAAAACGTCACAAAATTCGGCAGAGAGTAAGATCATTGTCTTGAGTCTTTTCTGACTAATTTTCAGTCGGATTCGTCGAAAGGGCACCGTGCAGTACGTGACAATTAAAATAAAAACAAATTTTTGATTCCACTTGGCGGCACTGTGTGTATAACAAAATAATAACATTAAGATGTCTTCAGGTCGGGACGTTTTATTTACAGGTGAAGGTTTGGATTTTTAGGAGCATGTGCAGGGGAGTTATTAAGCATTCATTTATTTGTATTAGGTTCATTTTGTCTTCTTATTATTGATATTTGACTGATTCATTAAAAGCAGACAATTATGTTTTAGGTTAATTTTTTACCTGACATGTTTCGGCGAGTCTTTCGCCTACTTCAGAGTGTCGCATGATGGTGTCTTGAGCTGATGTTCCATGAGGGTGTGACTTACCTGTCAAAAAAATGAAAAAAATCAGAGCAGTAAAAGAACAAGCACAACATGAACATTACAAATCAGCAATCACTGACCACTGCAAAAGGGAAAACCACATCATGGACCGGGAGAAGGGCAGGGTCATCCGCACAGAAGAGAACAAACAACAGCGCTGGATCAGAGAGGCCATTGAGATCTGCAAGCGAGGCATAAAAACCATGAACAGAGACAAGGGAGCCTTCATCCTCTCTACCACCTGGACCAGCATCTTGGCGGAGTGAACGGACAGCGGGGGGCGTGACTTGCCTTCATTCTTGTGACAGGTAAGTCACGCCCTCATGGAACATCAGCTGATAAAGGCGGGTCACAAGACACCATCATGTGACACTCTGAAGAAGGCGAAAGACTTTCGTATTGTGACATGCTCAAGGCCTAAACACTCATCCGAGCAAATATAAGGTAGATTTTGTTAACATGCCCGGAGAAAAACATCAACGAAAATAATTTATATTTGTTTTAACCAGTTGGTGGCGCTACCACTGCGATCAAAAATAAGTTGGCAGCCGTCTTCAGGGCCTGAATATCCTCAAATGTGAAAAATTTCGAGAAGATGGATCATCTGAATCATTTTGCAGGAACTTTTGTTGCCACGGAGAATAATCAGACTCTGCGGCACCGTAATAGCCACGCCCTTCGAAGGAAAGTCACAAAAATAGGGATAGAGTAAGATCAATGTCTTGAGTCTTTTCTAGCCAATTTTCAATCAGATTCGTTAAAAGGGCACCGTGCAGTACGTCAAAATGTAAAAAATGATATTGATTGGCGCAAGGTGTATAACTGAATATAAACATATAGATGTCTTCAGGTACAGACTCTTTATGTACATGTGAAGTTTTGGATTTTTAGCAGCATGTGCAGGAGAGTTATTAAGCATTTTGTCCATTGCGGCGAAGGAAATCTTAAGTGAAAACTTTGATGCCCCGCCCCCGTCATATAGTATTTCGGAAACAAAAAATTTTAGCCCCAGTGTTTGTCCCAGGTCTTCAGATGCTACAGACAGAATTTTAAGGCAATCAGATGAAGCCTTTAGGATCAGGGTGCAAAAGAATGACCCCTGTAAACATGCAAAAAAGGGCAAAAGTCGGACTTTCAAAAATTCATAACTCACTTCCTGTTCATATTAGACGTTAAAATATCAAATTTTTCGCCATGCCCGATGAGACTGCCAGGTTTGGTGAGTTTTTGTGCATGTTTCGGGGGTCAAAAATGCGATCGAACAATCGGAAAAATAATAATAATAATAATTTCTACAAAAACAATAGGGACTTCGCAGCGGTCGCTGCTCAGGCCCTAATAATAATAATAATAATAATAATAAAAGTAATAATATTTTCTACAAAAACAATAGGGACCTCGCCGCGGTCGCTGCTCGGGCCCCAATAATAATTTCTACACAAAGTCCATTGTGGTGACCCGCCCCCTTTTAAGTAAATTCAAAATGGCCGACTTCCTGTAAAACCTAGCTCATTGCTCCAAGAGACTTTTTTGTAGGTCTTGGTCTTATACATACAGTGAACCCTCGCTACTTCGCGGTTCACCTTTCGCAGGTTCAGTGCTTCGCGGGTCTAAAAAATATTCGGGGGCATTGTAGTTTCGCCGAGCGGCACGACGGGGCGCTGGAGCGGTTAGACGGCCGGCGTGCGCCGAAGAAGAGCGTGGGCGAAGAGGAGAGTGGACGAAGAAGAGCACGTTCCCCCGGACACGATCGGTGGCGACGTTTCGCGCGGTTCGGACCGTACCAGAGCTCCGGCCAGCGTGCGTGGCAGTTAAGCCGTAGAGGAGCACCTTCCCCGGGCACGGGCGGTGCCAAGCGGCCCCTAAGTTTAACCGAATGGAAGCTCCGGAGGAGGAGGGCATGCTCGCGTCACAGTAAGCCGAAGAGGAGCACCTTCCCCGGGCACGGGCGGTTCCAAGCGGCCCCTAAGTTTAACCGAATGGAAGCTCCGGAGGAGGAGGGCATGCTCGCGTCACAGTAAGCCGAAGAGGAGCACCTTCCCCGGGCACGGGCGGTGCCAAGCGGCCCCTAAGTTTAACCGAATGGAAGCTCCGGGGGAGGAGGACGGGCGTGTGTCACAGTTAAGCCAAATTGGAGCACCTCTTCTGCCCGGGCACGAGCGGAGCGCGAGGCTGTCAGTTATGAATGAATAAATGAATAAATAAATAAAGAATGCCACCTTTCATTTCACAGGGCACACCGGACGGCGTACCAGCAGGTAAAAGTCGGAGTAATTAAATAAATACAAAAAGAATGGCTGGGGAATAAAAAAATAATACGTTTTAATAATAATTTGGTTTTTTTGTTATAACATGAATTTCACTCTCTCTCTCCCCGTATATATATATATATATATATATATATATATATATATATATATATATATATATATATATTTATTATATATATTGTATATTTTTTTTAAGCATTTTTGAAGGTGCGCCGCTACTTCGCGGATTTTCAGTTTTCGCGGGTGGTCTCGGTCCCCATTAACCGCGATAACCGAGGGTTCACTGTACTCCATAAAATTTACAAAAAGCGAGGTGAAACACTCAACCAGAGCTGCTTTTTTTTAACATTTCTCGAGGGCCATGGCGAGCCATTTCAAAAAAGCTGCACAACTAACGTATAAAATATTGATAAATTTGCTCGGCCTGATGTGTGTGTAAAGTTTTACGAGTTGTCGTTCATATTTAGAACCTCATAATCAGCTTTGTTTTATTGCCGAACAGTGCAATGCCACTCCCACAACTTTTCACGAAAAATCACGAATTTCGTATTGTGACATCCTCATGGCCGAAACAGTCATCCGAGCATATATGAGGGCGACCTTGTTGAGTTGCACGGAGAAAAACATCCAAGAAAATAACTTGTATTAGCTTTTACCAGTTGGTGGCGCTACTACTACGATATAAAATAAGTTGGTAGATGTCTTCAGGGCTGAAGTATCCTCAAATGTGTACAACTTCGAGAAGATAGGATGATCTGAGTCATGTTGCCGGAGCTTTTGTTGCCACAGAGTACAATCGGACTTTTCAGCACCTTAATAGCCACGCCTTTTGCCAAAACGTCACAAAATTCGGCAGAGAGTAAGATCATTGTCTTGAGTCTTTTCTGACTAATTTTCAGTCGGATTCGTCAAAAGGGCACCGTGCAGTACGTGACAATTAAAATAAAAACAAATTTTTGATTCCACTTGGCGGCACTGTGTGTATAACAAAATAATAACATTAAGATGTCTTCAGGTCGGGACGTTTTATTTACAGGTGAAGGTTTGGATTTTTAGGAGCATGTGCAGGGGAGTTATTAAGCATTCATTTATTTGTATTAGGTTCATTTTGTCTTCTTATTATTGATATTTGACTGATTCATTAAAAGCAGACAATTATGTTTTAGGTTAATTTTTTACCTGACATGTTTCGGCGAGTCTTTCGCCTACTTCAGAGTGTCGCATGATGGTGTCTTGAGACCCGTCTTTATCAGCTGATGTTCCATGAGGGTGTGACTTACCTGTCAAAAAAATGAAAAATCAGAGCAGTAAAAGAACAAGCACAACATGAACATTACAAATCAGCAATCACTGACCACTGCAAAAGGGAAAACCACATCATGGACCGGGAGAAGGGCAGGGTCATCCGCACCGAAGAGAACAAACAACAGCGCTGGATCAGAGAGGCCATTGAGATCTGCAAGCGAGGCATAAAAACCATGAACAGAGACAAGGGAGCCTTCATCCTCTCTACCACCTGGAGCAGCATTTTGGCGGAGTGAACGGACAGCGGGGGGCGTGACTTGCCTTCATTCTTGTGACAGGTAAGTCACGCCCTCATGGAACATCAGCTGATAAAGACGGGCCACAAGACACCATCATGTGACACTCTGAAGAAGGCGAAAGACTTTCGTATTGTGACATCCTCAAGGCCTAAACACTCATCCGAGCAAATGTAAGGTAGATTTTGTTAACCTGCCCGGAGAAAAAAATCAACGAAAATGATTTGTATTTGTTTTAACCAGTTGGTGGCGCTACCACTGCGATCAAAAATAAGTTGGCAGCCGTCTTCAGGGCCTGAATATCCTCAAATGTGAAAAATTTCGAGAAGATGGATCATCTGAATCATTTTGCAGGAACTTTTGTTGCCACGGAGAATAATCAGACTCTGCGGCACCGTAATAGCCACGCCCTTCGAAGGAAAGTCACAAAAATAGGGATAGAGTAAGATCAATGTCTTGAGTCTTTTCTAGCCAATTTTCAATCAGATTCGTTAAAAGGGCACCGTGCAGTACGTCAAAATGTAAAAAATGATATTGATTGGCGCAAGGTGTATAACTGAATATAAACATATAGATGTCTTCAGGTACAGACTCTTTATGTACATGTGAAGTTTTGGATTTTTAGCAGCATGTGCAGGAGAGTTATTAAGCATTTTGTCCATTGCGGCGAAGGAAATCTTAAGTGAAAACTTTGATGCCCCGCCCCCGTCATATAGTATTTCGGAAACAAAAAACTTTAGCCCCAGTGTTTGTGCCAGGTCTTCAGATGCTACAGACAGAATTTTAAGGCAATCAGATGAAGCCTTTAGGATCAGGGTGCAAAAGAATGACCCCTGTAAACATGCAAAAAAGGGCAAAAGTCGGACTTTCAAAAATTCATAACTCACTTCCTGTTCATATTAGACGTTAAAATATCAAATTTTTCGCCATGCCCGATGAGACTGCCAAGTTTGGTGAGTTTTTGTGCATGTTTCAGGGGTCAAAAATGCGATCGAACAATCGGAAAAATAATAATAATAATAATTTCAACAAAAACAATAGGGACTTCGCAGCGGTCGCTGCTCAGGCCCTAATAATAATAATAATAATAATAATAAAAGTAATAATATTTTCTACAAAAACAATAGGGACCTCGCCGCGGTCGCTGCTCGGGCCCCAATAATAATTTCTACACAAAGTCCATTGTGGTGACCCGCCCCCTTTTAAGTAAATTCAAAATGGCCGACTTCCTGTAAAACCTAGCTCATTGCTCCAAGAGACTTTTTTGTAGGTCTTGGTCTTATACATACAGTGAACCCTCGCTACTTCGCGGTTCACCTTTCGCGGGTTCAGTGCTTCGCGGGTCGAAAAAATATTCGGGCGCATTGTAGTTTCGCCGAGCGGCACGACGGGGCGCTGGAGCGGTTAGACGGCCGGCGTGCGCCGAAGAAGAGCGTGGGCGAAGAGGAGAGTGGACGAAGAAGAGCACGTTCCCCCGGACACGATCGGTGGCGACGTTTCGCGCGGTTCGGACCGTACCAGAGCTCCGGCCAGCGTGCGTGGCAGTTAAGCCGTAGAGGAGCACCTTCCCCGGGCACGGGCAGTGCCAAGCGGCCCCTAAGTTTAACCGAATGGAAGCTCCGGAGGAGGAGGGCATGCTCGCGTCACAGTAAGCCGAAGAGGAGCACCTTCCCCGGGCACGGGCGGTTCCAAGCGGCCCCTAAGTTTAACCGAATGGAAGCTCCGGAGGAGGAGGGCATGCTCGCGTCACAGTAAGCCGAAGAGGAGCACCTTCCCCGGGCACGGGCGGTGCCAAGCGGCCCCTAAGTTTAACCGAATGGAAGCTCCGGGGGAGGAGGGCGGGCGTGTGTCACAGTTAAGCCGAATTGGAGCACCTCTTCTGCCGGGCACAAGCGGAGCGCGAGGCTGTCAGTTATGAATGAATAAATGAATAAATAAATAAAGAATGCCACCTTTCATTTCACAGGGCACACCGGACGGCGTACCAGCAGGTAAAAGTCGGAGTAATTAAATAAATACAAAAAGAATGGTTGGGGAATAAAAAAATAATAAGTTTTAATAATAATTTGTTTTTTTTGTTATAACATGAATTTCACTCTCTCTCTCTCTCTCTCCCCCCGTATATATATATATATATATATATATATATATATATATATATATATATATATATATATATATATATATATTTATATATTTATTATATATTTTTTTTAAGCATTTTTGAAGGTGCGCCGCTACTTCGCGGATTTTCAGTTTTCGCGGGTGGTCTCGGTCCCCATTAACCGCGATAACCGAGGGTTCACTGTACTCCATAAAATTTACAAAAAGCGAGGTGAAACACTCAACCAGGGCTGCTTTTTTGAACATTTCTCGAGGGCCATGGCGAGCCATTTCAAAAAAGCTGCACAACTAACGTATAAAATATTGATAAATTTGCTCGGCCTGATGTGTGTGTAAAGTTTCACGAGTTGTCGTTCATATTTAGAACCTCATAATCAGCTTTGTTTTATTGCCGAACAGTGCAATGCCACTCCCACAACTTTTCATGAAAAAGGACGAATTTCGTATTGTGACATCCTCATGGTCGAAACAGTCATCCGAGCATATATGAGGGCGACATTGTTGAGTTGCACGGAGAAAAACATCCAAGAAAATAACTTGTATTAGCTTTTACCAGTTGGGGGCGCTACTACTACGATGAAAAATAAGTTGGTAGATGTCTTCAGGGCTGAAGTATCCTCAAATGTGTGCAACTTCGAGAAGATAGGATCATCTGAGTCATGTTGCTGGAGCTTTTGTTGCCACAGAGTACAATCGGACTTTTCAGCACCGTAATAGCCACGCCTTTTGCCAAAACGTCACAAAATTCGGCAGAGAGTAAGATCATTGTCTTGAGTCTTTTCTGACTAATTTTCAGTCGGATTCGTCGAAAGGGCACCGTGCAGTACGTGACAATTAAAATAAAAACAAATTTTTGATTCCACTTGGCGGCACTGTGTGTATAACAAAATAATAACATTAAGATGTCTTCAGGTCGGGACGTTTTATTTACAGGTGAAGGTTTGGATTTTTAGGAGCATGTGCAGGGGAGTTATTAAGCATTCATTTATTTGTATTAGGTTCATTTTGTCTTCTTATTATTGATATTTGACTGATTCATTAAAAGCAGACAATTATGTTTTAGGTTAATTTTTTACCTGACATGTTTCGGCGAGTCTTTCGCCTTCTTCAGAGTGTCGCATGATGGTGTCTTGAGACCCGTCTTTATCAGCTGATGTTCCATGAGGGTGTGACTTACCTGTCAAAAAAATGAAAAATCAGAGCAGTAAAAGAACAAGCACAACATGAACATTACAAATCAGCAATCACTGACCACTGCAAAAGGGAAAACCACATCATGGACCGGGAGAAGGGCAGGGTCATCCGCACCGAAGAGAACAAACAACAGCGCTGGATCAGAGAGGCCATTGAGATCTGCAAGCGAGGCATAAAAACCATGAACAGAGACAAGGGAGCCTTCATCCTCTCTACCACCTGGAGCAGCATTTTGGCGGAGTGAACGGACAGCGGGGGGCGTGACTTGCCTTCATTCTTGTGACAGGTAAGTCACGCCCTCATGGAACATCAGCTGATAAAGACGGGCCACAAGACACCATCATGTGACACTCTGAAGAAGGCGAAAGACTTTCGTATTGTGACATCCTCAAGGCCTAAACACTCATCCGAGCAAATGTAAGGTAGATTTTGTTAACCTGCCCGGAGAAAAAAATCAACGAAAATGATTTGTATTTGTTTTAACCAGTTGGTGGCGCTACCACTGCGATCAAAAATAAGTTGGCAGCCGTCTTCAGGGCCTGAATATCCTCAAATGTGAAAAATTTCGAGAAGATGGATCATCTGAATCATTTTGCAGGAACTTTTGTTGCCACGGAGAATAATCAGACTCTGCGGCACCGTAATAGCCACGCCCTTCGAAGGAAAGTCACAAAAATAGGGATAGAGTAAGATCAATGTCTTGAGTCTTTTCTAGCCAATTTTCAATCAGATTCGTTAAAAGGGCACCGTGCAGTACGTCAAAATGTAAAAAATGATATTGATTGGCGCAAGGTGTATAACTGAATATAAACATATAGATGTCTTCAGGTACAGACTCTTTATGTACATGTGAAGTTTTGGATTTTTAGCAGCATGTGCAGGAGAGTTATTAAGCATTTTGTCCATTGCGGCGAAGGAAATCTTAAGTGAAAACTTTGATGCCCCGCCCCCGTCATATAGTATTTCGGAAACAAAAAACTTTAGCCCCAGTGTTTGTGCCAGGTCTTCAGATGCTACAGACAGAATTTTAAGGCAATCAGATGAAGCCTTTAGGATCAGGGTGCAAAAGAATGACCCCTGTAAACATGCAAAAAAGGGCAAAAGTCGGACTTTCAAAAATTCATAACTCACTTCCTGTTCATATTAGACGTTAAAATATCAAATTTTTCGCCATGCCCGATGAGACTGCCAAGTTTGGTGAGTTTTTGTGCATGTTTCAGGGGTCAAAAATGCGATCGAACAATCGGAAAAATAATAATAATAATAATTTCAACAAAAACAATAGGGACTTCGCAGCGGTCGCTGCTCAGGCCCTAATAATAATAATAATAATAATAATAAAAGTAATAATATTTTCTACAAAAACAATAGGGACCTCGCCGCGGTCGCTGCTCGGGCCCCAATAATAATTTCTACACAAAGTCCATTGTGGTGACCCGCCCCCTTTTAAGTAAATTCAAAATGGCCGACTTCCTGTAAAACCTAGCTCATTGCTCCAAGAGACTTTTTTGTAGGTCTTGGTCTTATACATACAGTGAACCCTCGCTACTTCGCGGTTCACCTTTCGCGGGTTCAGTGCTTCGCGGGTCGAAAAAATATTCGGGCGCATTGTAGTTTCGCCGAGCGGCACGACGGGGCGCTGGAGCGGTTAGACGGCCGGCGTGCGCCGAAGAAGAGCGTGGGCGAAGAGGAGAGTGGACGAAGAAGAGCACGTTCCCCCGGACACGATCGGTGGCGACGTTTCGCGCGGTTCGGACCGTACCAGAGCTCCGGCCAGCGTGCGTGGCAGTTAAGCCGTAGAGGAGCACCTTCCCCGGGCACGGGCAGTGCCAAGCGGCCCCTAAGTTTAACCGAATGGAAGCTCCGGAGGAGGAGGGCATGCTCGCGTCACAGTAAGCCGAAGAGGAGCACCTTCCCCGGGCACGGGCGGTTCCAAGCGGCCCCTAAGTTTAACCGAATGGAAGCTCCGGAGGAGGAGGGCATGCTCGCGTCACAGTAAGCCGAAGAGGAGCACCTTCCCCGGGCACGGGCGGTGCCAAGCGGCCCCTAAGTTTAACCGAATGGAAGCTCCGGGGGAGGAGGACGGGCGTGTGTCACAGTTAAGCCAAATTGGAGCACCTCTTCTGCCCGGGCACGAGCGGAGCGCGAGGCTGTCAGTTATGAATGTATAAATGAATAAATAAATAAAGAATGCCACCTTTCATTTCACAGGGCACACCGGACGGCGTACCAGCAGGTAAAAGTCGGAGTAATTAAATAAATACAAAAAGAATGGCTGGGGAATAAAAAAATAATACGTTTTAATAATAATTTGGTTTTTTTGTTATAACATGAATTTCACTCTCTCTCTCCCCGTATATATATATATATATATATATATATATATATATATATATATATATATATATATATATATATATTTATTATATATATTGTATATTTTTTTTAAGCATTTTTGAAGGTGCGCCGCTACTTCGCGGATTTTCAGTTTTCGCGGGTGGTCTCGGTCCCCATTAACCGCGATAACCGAGGGTTCACTGTACTCCATAAAATTTACAAAAAGCGAGGTGAAACACTCAACCAGAGCTGCTTTTTTTTAACATTTCTCGAGGGCCATGGCGAGCCATTTCAAAAAAGCTGCACAACTAACGTATAAAATATTGATAAATTTGCTCGGCCTGATGTGTGTGTAAAGTTTTACGAGTTGTCGTTCATATTTAGAACCTCATAATCAGCTTTGTTTTATTGCCGAACAGTGCAATGCCACTCCCACAACTTTTCACGAAAAATCACGAATTTCGTATTGTGACATCCTCATGGCCGAAACAGTCATCCGAGCATATATGAGGGCGACCTTGTTGAGTTGCACGGAGAAAAACATCCAAGAAAATAACTTGTATTAGCTTTTACCAGTTGGTGGCGCTACTACTACGATATAAAATAAGTTGGTAGATGTCTTCAGGGCTGAAGTATCCTCAAATGTGTACAACTTCGAGAAGATAGGATGATCTGAGTCATGTTGCCGGAGCTTTTGTTGCCACAGAGTACAATCGGACTTTTCAGCACCTTAATAGCCACGCCTTTTGCCAAAACGTCACAAAATTCGGCAGAGAGTAAGATCATTGTCTTGAGTCTTTTCTGACTAATTTTCAGTCGGATTCGTCAAAAGGGCACCGTGCAGTACGTGAAAATTAAAATAAAAACAAATTTTTGATTCCACTTGGCGGCACTGTGTGTATAACAAAATAATAACATTAAGATGTCTTCAGGTCGGGACGTTTTATTTACAGGTGAAGGTTTGGATTTTTAGGAGCATGTGCAGGGGAGTTATTAAGCATTCATTTATTTGTATTAGGTTCATTTTGTCTTCTTATTATTGATATTTGACTGATTCATTAAAAGCAGACAATTATGTTTTAGGTTAATTTTTTACCTGACATGTTTCGGCGAGTCTTTCGCCTTCTTCAGAGTGTCGCATGATGGTGTCTTGAGACCCGTCTTTATCAGCTGATGTTCCATGAGGGTGTGACTTACCTGTCAAAAAAATGAAAAATCAGAGCAGTAAAAGAACAAGCACAACATGAACATTACAAATCAGCAATCACTGACCACTGCAAAAGGGAAAACCACATCATGGACCGGGAGAAGGGCAGGGTCATCCGCACCGAAGAGAACAAACAACAGCGCTGGATCAGAGAGGCCATTGAGATCTGCAAGCGAGGCATAAAAACCATGAACAGAGACAAGGGAGCCTTCATCCTCTCTACCACCTGGAGCAGCATTTTGGCGGAGTGAACGGACAGCGGGGGGCGTGACTTGCCTTCATTCTTGTGACAGGTAAGTCACGCCCTCATGGAACATCAGCTGATAAAGACGGGCCACAAGACACCATCATGTGACACTCTGAAGAAGGCGAAAGACTTTCGTATTGTGACATCCTCAAGGCCTAAACACTCATCCGAGCAAATGTAAGGTAGATTTTGTTAACCTGCCCGGAGAAAAAAATCAACGAAAATGATTTGTATTTGTTTTAACCAGTTGGTGGCGCTACCACTGCGATCAAAAATAAGTTGGCAGCCGTCTTCAGGGCCTGAATATCCTCAAATGTGAAAAATTTCGAGAAGATGGATCATCTGAATCATTTTGCAGGAACTTTTGTTGCCACGGAGAATAATCAGACTCTGCGGCACCGTAATAGCCACGCCCTTCGAAGGAAAGTCACAAAAATAGGGATAGAGTAAGATCAATGTCTTGAGTCTTTTCTAGCCAATTTTCAATCAGATTCGTTAAAAGGGCACCGTGCAGTACGTCAAAATGTAAAAAATGATATTGATTGGCGCAAGGTGTATAACTGAATATAAACATATAGATGTCTTCAGGTACAGACTCTTTATGTACATGTGAAGTTTTGGATTTTTAGCAGCATGTGCAGGAGAGTTATTAAGCATTTTGTCCATTGCGGCGAAGGAAATCTTAAGTGAAAACTTTGATGCCCCGCCCCCGTCATATAGTATTTCGGAAACAAAAAATTTTAGCCCCAGTGTTTGTGCCAGGTCTTCAGATGCTACAGACAGAATTTTAAGGCAATCAGATGAAGCCTTTAGGGTCAGGGTGCAAAAGAATGACCCCTGTAAACATGCAAAAAAGGGCAAAAGTGTCAGGTGTCGCCTTGCGGCGATGAGGAGGTGGACCCAAGAAGCGAGGAAGCAGGGGTAGGTGAAGCTTTAAGGAGATTTATTGTGGAGCTTGGTGGGGACGAACAACGGGGCGTGGGCAAAGAAACAACACAGGCAACTGAACGAGACTAACTGGACGATGACAAGGACCAAACACGAGACGGGAACGAGCCAGGCGGACAGGGAACGAAGACAAGTGCAACAACGGGAGCGAAGCGCAAGTCGTGAGAGTCCGAGGTGACGTGGCAACAGGAGGCAAACAGGGTAATGACCCGACACTGCGTTGTCGGTCTGGAAGGTTTAAATAGTCCGGGTACTTAGGGGAGCAGATGGGAAGCAGGTGCGTGATGATGACTAGGAACAGGTGCGTGATGATGACTAGGAACAGGTGCGTAGCTGGTGAGAACGAAAACAATAACAAAGGCACATGGCAGGGAGGTGATGAAAACAATAACAAAAGGCACATGGCAGGAAGGAGGGAAGAAAATAACAACAAAAACACTGACGTGGCAGACACGGGTCATGACAGTACCCCCCCCTCAAGGGACGGCTTCCAGACGTCCCAAACGAAAACAGTCAAAAATGAAACCAAGTCCAAGAACGAGGGTGGGCGGAAGGGGGCCGGTAGGTGGGACCAAGGCCCGCGAACTAGGCCGGTCTGGCGGATGTCCAGGGGGCCAGACCAGCGAGCCCCGACGGGGCCATTCGGGCGGACGTCCGGGAGGCGGGACCAAGGCCCGCGAACTAGGCTGGTCTGGCGGATGTCCAGGGGGCCAGACCAGCGAGTCCCGACGGGGCCATTCGGGCGGACGTCCGGGAGGCGGGACCAAGGCCCGCGAACTAGGCCAGTCTGGCGGATGTCCAGGGGGCCAGACCAGCGAGTCCCGACGGGGCCATTCAGGCGGGCGTCCGGGAGGCCCGATCAACAAGTCCACCCGTGAACACTCAGGCGGACGTCCGGGCGCACCCGAGACCGGAACGTGGAGCGGCGGCTGGTCGTCCAGCCCCGCCGAGTCAGGAACGTGGAGCGGCGGCTGGTCGTCGAACCCCGCCGAGACAGGAACGTGGAGCGGCGGCAGGTCGTCGAGCCCCGCCGAAGCAGGTACGTGGAGCTGTGGCTGGTCGTCGAACGCCGGCGGGACGGGAACTTGGAGCGGCGGATGATCGTCGAGTGCCCGTGGGACAGGAACGTGGAGCGGCGGCTGGTCCTCGAACCCCGCCGAGACAGGAACGTGGAGCGGCGGCTGGTCCTCGAACCCCGCCGAGACAGGAACGTGGAGCGGCGGCTGGTCCTCGAACCCCGCCGAGACCGGAACGTGGCACGGCGGCTGGTCCTCCAACCCCGCTGAGACAGGAACGTGGAGTGGCGGCAGGTCATCGAACCCCGCCGAGACAGGAACGTGGAGCGGCGGCTGGTCCTCGAACCCCGCCGAGACAGGAACGTGGAGCGGCGGCTGGTCCTCGAACCCCGCCGAGACCGGAACGTGGCGCGGCGGCTGGTCCTCGAACCCCGCCGAGACCGGAACGTGGCACGGCGGCTGGTCCTCCAACCCCGCTGAGACAGGAACGTGGAGCGGCGGCAGGTCATCGCACCCCGCCGGGACAGGAACGTGGAGCGCCGGCGAATCGTCAAGTTCCGCCGAAAAAGGAGCTTGGGGCGACGGCGGATCGTCGAGCACCGCCGAGGCAGTGACGGGAAGCAATGGCGTGTCCTCGGGCGCCGCCGGGACAGGGAATTGGGTTGGCGGCGGGCCGTCTGGCACCGCCGAAGCAGGGATTTGGAGCTGCGGCGGGCCGGGCGCAGCGGGGACCGGGACTGGTAGCGGACGCAGGGCGTGCCCCGCTGCAACAGGGACTTGTGACGGACGCAGGGCGTGCTCCGCCAGAACTGGGACTTGTGGCGGACGCGGGGCCTGCTCCGCCGGAACAGGGACTGGGGGCGGACGCAGAACGTGCTCCGCCGGGATAGAGACTTGTGGCGGACGCATGGCGTGCTCCGCCGGAACAGGGACTGGTGACGGACGCAGGACGTGCTCCGCCAGAACAGGGACTGGTGGCGGAGGCATGGCGTGCTCCGCCGGAACAGGGACTTGGAGCGGACGCATGGAGTGCTCCGCCGGAACAGGGACTTGTGGCGGAGGCATGGCGTGCTCCGCCGGAACAGGGACTTGGGGCGGACGCATGGAGTGCTCCGCCGGAACAGGGACTGGTGGCGGACGCAGGGCATGCTCCGCCAGAACAGGGACTTGTGGCGGACACAGAACGTGCTCCGCCAGAGCAGGGACTGGTGGCGGACGCAGGGCGTGCTCCGCCGGAACAGGGACTGGTGGCGGACGCAGGGCGTGCTCCGCCGGAACAGGGACTGGTGGCGGACGCAGGGCTGGGTCCGCCGGACCAGGGATTTGAAACGCTGGCGAGGCGCCGGAGCGGGGGTCAGCAGCTCTCGGGAGGCCAGAACGGGCCCCCGCAGCTCGGGGTGAACCGGGACAGGGCGTATCAACTGGCGGGGAGCCGGAACGGGGTTCAGCAGCTGGCAGCGAGCCGGGAAGGGGCTCGGCAGCTGGGGAGGAGCCGGAGCGGGGCTCAGCAGCTAGCGGGGAGCTGAGACGGGGCTCAGCAGCTGACGGGGGGCCCGGACGGGACTCGACCGCTGGGGGGGAGCCGGAACAGGGTTCAGCAGCTGGCAAGGAGCCGGGATGGGACGCTGCGGCTGGAGAGGAGCTGGGGCAGGGCTCAGCAGCTGGCGGGGGGGCGACAGAGGGCCGGGCGCAGCAGTCGGACCGGGCACAGCCGAACCGGGGGCCCTGATCCCTATCAGCCTGCCGCCATAGGGAATTAGGGGAATGGGGAACACGAGGGACCGAGGTTACTGGGGCTGGTGAACGTGAGCTAGGGGGTGCCAGGGGAACGTGAGCAGGTGCTAAAACCGATGGTGAACGAGGTGTGCGACGTGACCGTGACTTCCGAGATTTTGGACGTGAAGCGCGCGAGGTGGAGTGGGAGGTGGTCTTGAAAGACTCGAACGAAAAGGGTGTCAGGAATGGTTCGGGGGGAAGAAGGTGACTGGTACTAACTGTGTCCGGGGTGCGCTGAGCGTCTAACAAGGCGTAAATGTAGTCGGCATCGTACTCGTGATCCGAGTCGACAAAAACGTGCGGGGCGTAGTGCTCAAAAACTTCTGCTAAATCATTATCAACTAAAGCGTGAGTGGGTGAATTGGCCTGGTGATCAAAATTGTCGTCGGAATCGGAATCAATGGTACAGTGGGGAGGAAGGTTGGGAGGGAAGTCGAGGGCGTTACCGTGAAACGAAGACGAGGTACGGGGCTGGTCGGCAGGCTGGTGAGGGGCAGGCACCGGAGGCTGCACGGTCGGTGCAGCTGACGTGGGGGCTGCATGGGTTGCTGCAGCTGACGTGGAGGCGACGTGGGTTGCTGCTTCTGACGTGGAGGCGACGTGGGTTGCTGCAGCTGGCGTGGAGGTGACGTGGGTTGCTGCAGCTGGCGTGGAGGTGACGTGGGTTGCGGCAGATGACGTGGAGGCGGGACCCCTTTCAGCCAGCTGTCGGTCGGCCAGCTGTGCCAGCCTCCTGCTCTCCACCATCTTGACCTCCAGCTCCGCCATCTGAGCTGTCAGCTCCATGATAGCCTCCCGGGGTGGTACCGCGGCGGCGCCCTTCTCCGCGATCGAGGCCACCTGCTCCGCTATCTGGGCCAGTCGTGCCCCCAGCTCAGCGCGGCGGGAGTCCAAAAGGTAGGCGGTCTTTTCGAACAAGTCCTCGTAATCTGGGGAAGCGGGGAGCGTGGCAGACGTGGCGCTGAGCTGATCGGCGGGTTGGTGGGGGGGGTCCGTGCGGCGGGGTCCATGACGCCGCCGCGAGCCCCTCGCTGGGTCCTTCTTTCTTGGTCGGGTCATTCTGTCAGGTGTCGCCTTGCGGCGATGAGGAGGTGGACCCAAGAAGCGAGGAAGCAGGGGTAGGTGAAGCTTTAAGGAGATTTATTGTGGAGCTTGGTGGGGACGAACAACGGGGCGTGGGCAAAGAAACAACACAGGCAACTGAACGAGACTAACTGGACGATGACAAGGACCAAACACGAGACGGGAACGAGCCAGGCGGACAGGGAACGAAGACAAGTGCAACAACGGGAGCGAAGCGCAAGTCGTGAGAGTCCGAGGTGACGTGGCAACAGGAGGCAAACAGGGTAATGACCCGACACTGCGTTGTCGGTCTGGAAGGTTTAAATAGTCCGGGTACTTAGGGGAGCAGATGGGAAGCAGGTGCGTGATGATGACTAGGAACAGGTGCGTGATGATGACTAGGAACAGGTGCGTAGCTGGTGAGAACGAAAACAATAACAAAGGCACATGGCAGGGAGGTGATGAAAACAATAACAAAAGGCACATGGCAGGAAGGAGGGAAGAAAATAACAACAAAAACACTGACGTGGCAGACACGGGTCATGACAAAAAGTCGGACTTTCAAAAATTCATAACTCACTTCCTGTTCATATTAGACGTTAAAATATCAAATTTTTCGCCATGCCCGATGAGACTGCCAAGTTTGGTGAGTTTTTGTGCATGTTTCGGGGGTCAAAAATGCGATCGAACAATCGGAAAAATAATAATAATAATAATTTCTACAAAAACAATAGGGACTTCGCAGCGGTCGCTGCTCAGGCCCTAATAATAATAATAATAATAATAATAAAAGTAATAATATTTTCTACAAAAACAATAGGGACCTCGCCGCGGTCGCTGCTCGGGCCCCAATAATAATTTCTACACAAAGTCCATTGTGGTGACCCGCCCCCTTTTAAGTAAATTCAAAATGGCCGACTTCCTGTAAAACCTAGCTCATTGCTCCAAGAGACTTTTTTGTAGGTCTTGGTCTTATACATACAGTGAACCCTCGCTACTTCGCGGTTCACCTTTCGCGGGTTCAGTGCTTCGCGGGTCTAAAAAATATTCGGGGGCATTGTAGTTTCGCCGAGCGGCACGACGGGGCGCTGGAGCGGCTAGACGGCCGGCGTGCGCCGAAGAAGAGCGTGGGCGAAGAGGAGAGTGGACGAAGAAGAGCACGTTCCCCCGGACACGATCGGTGGCGACGTTTCGCGCGGTTCGGACCGTACCAGAGCTCCGGCCAGCATGCGTGGCAGTTAAGTCGTAGAGGAGCACCTTCCCCGGGCACGGGCGGTGCCAAGCGGCCCCTAAGTTTAACCGAATGGAAGCTCCGGAGGAGGAGGGCATGCTCGCGTCACACTAAGCCGAAGAGGAGCACCTTCCCCGGGCACGGGCGGTTCCAAGCGGCCCCTAAGTTTAACCGAATGGAAGCTCCGGGGGAGGAGGACGGGCGTGTGTCACAGTTAAGCCAAATTGGAGCACCTCTTCTGCCCGGGCACGAGCGGAGCGCGAGGCTGTCAGTTATGAATGAATAAATGAATAAATAAATAAAGAATGCCACCTTTCATTTCACAGGGCACACCGGACGGCGTACCAGCAGGTAAAAGTCGGAGTAATTAAATAAATACAAAAAGAATGGCTGGGGAATAAAAAAATAATACGTTTTAATAATAATTTGTTTTTTTTGTTATAACATGAATTTCACTCTCTCTCTCCCCGTATATATATATATATATATATATATATATATATATATATATATATATATATTTATTATATATATTGTATATTTTTTTTAAGCATTTTTGAAGGTGCGCCGCTACTTCGCGGATTTTCAGTTTTCGCGGATGGTCTCGGTCCCCATTAACGGCGATAACCGAGGGTTCACTGTACTCCATAAAATTTACAAAAAGCGAGGTGAAACACTCAACCAGAGCTGCTTTTTTTTAACATTTCTCGAGGGCCATGGCGAGCCATTTCAAAAAAGCTGCACAACTAACGTATAAAATATTGATAAATTTGCTCGGCCTGATGTGTGTGTAAAGTTTTACGAGTTGACGTTCATATTTAGAACCTCATAATCAGCTTTGTTTTATTGCCGAACAGTGCAATGCCACTCCCACAACTTTTCACGAAAAATCACGAATTTCGTATTGTGACATCCTCATGGCCGAAACAGTCATCCGAGCATATATGAGGGCGACCTTGTTGAGTTGCACGGAGAAAAACATCCAAGAAAATAACTTGTATTAGCTTTTACCAGTTGGTGGCGCTACTACTACGATGTAAAATAAGTTGGTAGATGTCTTCAGGGCTGAAGTATCCTCAAATGTGTACAACTTCGAGAAGATAGGATCATCTGAGTCATGTTGCCGGAGCTTTTGTTGCCACAGAGTACAATCGGACTTTTCAGCACCTTAATAGCCACGCCTTTTGCCAAAACGTCACAAAATTCGGCAGAGAGTAAGATCATTGTCTTGAGTCTTTTCTGACTAATTTTCAGTCGGATTCGTCAAAAGGGCACCGTGCAGTACGTGAAAATTAAAATAAAAACAAATTTTTGATTCCACTTGGCGGCACTGTGTGTATAACAAAATAATAACATTAAGATGTCTTCAGGTCGGGACGTTTTATTTACAGGTGAAGGTTTGGATTTTTAGGAGCATGTGCAGGGGAGTTATTAAGCATTCATTTATTTGTATTAGGTTCATTTTGTCTTCTTATTATTGATATTTGACTGATTCATTAAAAGCAGACAATTATGTTTTAGGTTAATATTTTACCTGACATGTTTCGGCGAGTCTTTCGCCTTCTTCAGAGTGTCGCATGATGGTGTCTTGAGACCCGTCTTTATCAGCTGATGTTCCATGAGGGTGTGATTACCTGTCAAAAAAATGAAAAATCAGAGCAGTCAAAGAACAAGCACAACATGAACATTACAAATCAGCAATCACTGACCACTGCAAAAGGGAAAACCACATCATGGACCGGGAGAAGGGCAGGGTCATCCGCACCGAAGAGAACAAACAACAGCGCTGGATCAGAGAGGCCATTGAGATCTGCAAGCGAGGCATAAAAACCATGAACAGAGACAAGGGAGCCTTCATCCTCTCTACCACCTGGAGCAGCATTTTGGCGGAGTGAACGGACAGCGGGGGGCGTGACTTGCCTTCATTCTTGTGACAGGTAAGTCACGCCCTCATGGAACATCAGCTGATAAAGACGGGCCACAAGACACCATCATGTGACACTCTGAAGAAGGCGAAAGACTTTCGTATTGTGACATCCTCAAGGCCTAAACACTCATCCGAGCAAATGTAAGGTAGATTTTGTTAACCTGCCCGGAGAAAAAAATCAACGAAAATAATTTGTATTTGTTTTAACCAGTTGGTGGCGCTACCACTGCGATCAAAAATAAGTTGGCAGCCGTCTTCAGGGCCTGAATATCCTCAAATGTGAAAAATTTCGAGAAGATGGATCATCTGAATCATTTTGCAGGAACTTTTGTTGCCACGGAGAATAATCAGACTCTGCGGCACCGTAATAGCCACGCCCTTCGAAGGAAAGTCACAAAAATAGGGATAGAGTAAGATCAATGTCTTGAGTCTTTTCTAGCCAATTTTCAATCAGATTCGTTAAAAGGGCACCGTGCAGTACGTCAAAATGTAAAAAATGATATTGATTGGCGCAAGGTGTATAAATGAATATAAATATATAGAAGTCTTCAGGTACAGACTCTTTATGAACATGTGAAGTTTTGGATTTTTAGCAGCATGTGCAGGAGAGTTATTAAGCATTTTGTCCATTGCGGCGAAGGAAATCTTAAGTGAAAACTTTGATGCCTCGCCCCCGTCATATAGTATTTCGGAAACAAAAAATTTTAGCCCCAGTGTTTGTGCCAGGTCTTCAGATGCTACAGACAGAATTTTAAGGCAATCAGATGAAGCCTTTAGGATCAGGGTGCAAAAGAATGACCCCTGTAAACATGCAAAAAAGGGCAAAAGTCGGACTTTCAAAAATTCATAACTCACTTCCTGTTCATATTAGACGTTAAAATATCAAATTTTTCGCCATGCCCGATGAGACTGCCAAGTTTGGTGAGTTTTTGTGCATGTTTCGGGGGTCAAAAATGCGATCGAACAATCGGAAAAATAATAATAATAATAATTTCTACAAAAACAATAGGGACTTCGCAGCGGTCGCTGCTCAGACCCTAATAATAATAATAATAATAATAATAAAAGTAATAATATCTTCTACAAAAACAATAGGGACCTCGCCGCGGTCGCTGCTCGGGCCCCAATAATAATTTCTACACAAAGTCCATTGTGGTGACCCGCCCCCTTTTCAGTAAATTCAAAATGGCCGACTTCCTGTAAAACCCTGCTCATTGCTCCAAGAGACTTTTTTGTAGGTCTTGGTCTTATACATACAGTGAACCCTCGCTACTTCGCGGTTCACCTTTCGCGGGTTCAGTGCTTCGCGGGTCTAAAAAATATTCGGGGGCATTGTAGTTTCGCCGAGCGGCACGACGGGGCGCTGGAGCGGTTAGACGGCCGGCGTGCGCCGAAGAAGAGCGTGGGCGAAGAGGAGAGTGGACGAAGAAGAGCACGTTCCCCCGGACACGATCGGTGGCGACGTTTCGCGCGGTTCGGACCGTACCAGAGCTCCGGCCAGCGTGCGTGGCAGTTAAGCCGTAGAGGAGCACCTTCCCCGGGCACGGGCGGTGCCAAGCGGCCCCTACGTTTAACCGAATGGAAGCTCCGGAGGAGGAGGGCATGCTCGCGTCACAGTAAGCCGAAGAGGAGCACCTTCCCCGGGCACGGGCGGTTCCAAGCGGCCCCTAAGTTTAACCGAATGGAAGCTCCGGAGGAGGAGGGCATGCTCGCGTCACAGTAAGCCGAAGAGGAGCACCTTCCCCGGGCACGGGCGGTGCCAAGCGGCCCCTAAGTTTAACCGAATGGAAGCTCCGGGGGAGGAGGACGGGCGTGTGTCACAGTTAAGCCAAATTGGAGCACCTCTTCTGCCCGGGCACGAGCGGAGCGCGAGGCTGTCAGTTATGAATGAATAAATGAATAAATAAATAAAGAATGCCACCTTTCATTTCACAGGGCACACCGGACGGCGTACCAGCAGGTAAAAGTCGGAGTAATTAAATAAATACAAAAAGAATGGCTGGGGAATAAAAAAATAATACGTTTTAATAATAATTTGTTTTTTTTGTTATAACATGAATTTCACTCTCTCTCTCCCCGTATATATATATATATATATATATATATTTATATATTTATTATATATATTGTATATTTTTTTTAAGCATTTTTGAAGGTGCGCCGCTACTTCGCGGATTTTCAGTTTTCGCGGATGGTCTCGGTCCCCATTAACCGCGATAACAGAGAGTTCACTGTACTCCATAAAATTTACAAAAAGCGAGGTGAAACATTCAACCAGAGCTGCTTTTTTTTAACATTTCTCGAGGGCCATGGCGAGCCATTTCAAAAAAGCTGCACAACTAACGTATAAAATATTGATAAATTTGCTCGGCCTGATGTGTGTGTAAAGTTTTACGAGTTGTCGTTCATATTTAGAACCTCATAATCAGCTTTGTTTTATTGCCGAACAGTGCAATGCCACTCCCACAACTTTTCACGAAAAATCACGAATTTCGTATTGTGACATCCTCATGGCCGAAACAGTCATCCGAGCATATATGAGGGCGACCTTGTTGAGTTGCACGGAGAAAAACATCCAAGAAAATAACTTGTATTAGCTTTTACCAGTTGGTGGCGCTACTACTACGATGTAAAATAAGTTGGTAGATGTCTTCAGGGCTGAGGTATCCTCAAATGTGTACAACTTCGAGAAGATAGGATCATCTGAGTCATGTTGCCGGAGCTTTTGTTGCCACAGAGTACAATCGGACTTTTCAGCACCTTAATAGCCACGCCTTTTGCCAAAACGTCACAAAATTCGGCAGAGAGTAAGATCATTGTCTTGAGTCTTTTCTGACTAATTTTCAGTCGGATTCGTCAAAAGGGCACCGTGCAGTACGTGAAAATTAAAATAAAAACAAATTTTTGATTCCACTTGGCGGCACTGTGTGTATAACAAAATAATAACATTAAGATGTCTTCAGGTCGGGACGTTTTATTTACAGATGAAGGTTTGGATTTTTAGGAGCATGTGCAGGGGAGTTATTAAGCATTCGTTTATTTGTATTAGGTTCATTTTGTCTTCTTATTATTGATATTTGACTGATTCATTAAAAGCAGACAATTATGTTTTAGGTAAATTTTTTACCTGACATGTTTCGGCGAGTCTTTCGCCTTCTTCAGAGTGTCGCATGATGGTGTCTTGAGACCCGTCTTTATCAGCTGATGTTCCATGAGGGTGTGACTTACCTGTCAAAAAAATGAAAAATCAGAGCAGTCAAAGAACAAGCACAACATGAACATTACAAATCAGCAATCACTGACCACTGCAAAAGGGAAAACCACATCATGGACCGGGAGAAGGGCAGGGTCATCCGCACCGAAGAGAACAAACAACAGCGCTGGATCAGAGAGGCCATTGAGATCTGCAAGCGAGGCATAAAAACCATGAACAGAGACAAGGGAGCCTTCATCCTCTCTACCACCTGGAGCAGCATTTTGGCGGAGTGAACGGACAGCGGGGGGCGTGACTTGCCTTCATTCTTGTGACAGGTAAGTCACGCCCTCATGGAACATCAGCTGATAAAGACGGGCCACAAGACACCATCATGTGACACTCTGAAGAAGGCGAAAGACTTTCGTATTGTGACATCCTCAAGGCCTAAACACTCATCCGAGCAAATGTAAGGTAGATTTTGTTAACCTGCCCGGAGAAAAAAATCAACGAAAATAATTTGTATTTGTTTTAACCAGTTGGTGGCGCTACCACTGCGATCAAAAATAAGTTGGCAGCCGTCTTCAGGGCCTGAATATCCTCAAATGTGAAAAATTTCGAGAAGATGGATCATCTGAATCATTTTGCAGGAACTTTTGTTGCCACGGAGAATAATCAGACTCTGCGGCACCGTAATAGCCACGCCCTTCGAAGGAAAGTCACAAAAATAGGGATAGAGTAAGATCAATGTCTTGAGTCTTTTCTAGCCAATTTTCAATCAGATTCGTTAAAAGGGCACCGTGCAGTACGTCAAAATGTAAAAAATGATATTGATTGGCGCAAGGTGTATAACTGAATATAAACATATAGATGTCTTCAGGTACAGACTCTTTATGTACATGTGAAGTTTTGGATTTTTAGCAGCATGTGCAGGAGAGTTATTAAGCATTTTGTCCATTGCGGCGAAGGATATCTTAAGTGAAAACTTTGATGCCCCGCCCCCGTCATATAGTATTTTGGAAACAAAAAATTTTAGCCCCAGTGTTTGTGCCAGGTCTTCAGATGCTACAGACAGAATTTTAAGGCAATCAGATGAAGCCTTTAGGATCAGGGTGCAAAAGAATGACCCCTGTAAACATGCAAAAAAGGGCAAAAGTCGGACTTTCAAAAATTCATAACTCACTTCCTGTTCATATTAGACGTTAAAATATCAAATTTTTCGCCATGCCCGATGAGACTGCCAAGTTTGGTGAGTTTTTGTGCATGTTTCGGGGGTCAAAAATGCGATCGAACAATCGGAAAAATAATAATAATAATAATTTCTACAAAAACAATAGGGACTTCGCAGCGGTCGCTGCTCAGGCCCTAATAATAATAATAATAATAATAATAAAAGTAATAATATCTTCTACAAAAACAATAGGGACCTCGCCGCGGTCGCTGCTCGGGCCCCAATAATAATTTCTACACAAAGTCCATTGTGGTGACCCGCCCCCTTTTAAGTAAATTCAAAATGGCCGACTTCCTGTAAAACCTAGCTCATTGCTCCAAGAGACTTTTTTGTAGGTCTTGGTCTTATACATACAGTGAACCCTCGCTACTTCGCGGTTCACCTTTCGCGGGTTCAGTGCTTCGCGGGTCTAAAAAATATTCGGGGGCATTGTAGTTTCGCCGAGCGGCACGACGGGGCGCTGGAGCGGTTAGACGGCCGGCGTGCGCCGAAGAAGAGCGTGGGCGAAGAGGAGAGTGGACGAAGAAGAGCACGTTCCCCCGGACACGATCGGTGGCGACGTTTCGCGCGGTTCGGACCGTACCAGAGCTCCGGCCAGCGTGCGTGGCAGTTAAGCCGTAGAGGAGCACCTTCCCCGGGCACGGGCGGTGCCAAGCGGCCCCTACGTTTAACCGAATGGAAGCTCCGGAGGAGGAGGGCATGCTCGCGTCACAGTAAGCCGAAGAGGAGCACCTTCCCCGGGCACGGGCGGTTCCAAGCGGCCCCTAAGTTTAACCGAATGGAAGCTCCGGAGGAGGAGGGCATGCTCGCGTCACAGTAAGCCGAAGAGGAGCACCTTCCCCGGGCACGGGCGGTGCCAAGCGGCCCCTAAGTTTAACCGAATGGAAGCTCCGGGGGAGGAGGACGGGCGTGTGTCACAGTTAAGCCAAATTGGAGCACCTCTTCTGCCCGGGCACGAGCGGAGCGCGAGGCTGTCAGTTATGAATGAATAAATGAATAAATAAATAAAGAATGCCACCTTTCATTTCACAGGGCACACCGGACGGCGTACCAGCAGGTAAAAGTCGGAGTAATTAAATAAATACAAAAAGAATGGCTGGGGAATAAAAAAACAATACGTTTTAATAATAATTTGGTTTTTTTGTTATAACATGAATTTCACTCTCTCTCTCCCCGTATATATATATATATATATATATATATATATATATATATATATATATATTTATATATTTATTATATATATTGTATATTTTTTTTAAGCATTTTTGAAGGTGCGCCGCTACTTCGCGGATTTTCAGTTTTCGCGGATGGTCTCGGTCCCCATTAACCGCGATAACCGAGGGTTCACTGTGCTCCATAAAATTTACAAAAAGCGAGGTGAAACACTCAACCAGAGCTGCTTTTTTTTAACATTTCTCGAGGGCCATGGCGAGCCATTTCAAAAAAGCTGCACAACTAACGTATAAAATATTGATAAATTTGCTCGGCCTGATGTGTGTGTAAAGTTTTACGAGTTGTCGTTCATATTTAGAACCTCATAATCAGCTTTGTTTTATTGCCGAACAGTGCAATGCCACTCCCACAACTTTTCACGAAAAATCAGGAATTTCGTATTGTGACATCCTCATGGCCGAAACAGTCATCCGAGCATATATGAGGGCGACCTTGTTGAGTTGCACGGAGAAAAACATCCAAGAAAATAACTTGTATTAGCTTTTACCAGTTGGTGGCGCTACTACTACGATGTAAAATAAGTTGGTAGATGTCTTCAGGGCTGAAGTATCCTCAAATGTGTACAACTTCGAGAAGATAGGATCATCTGAGTCATGTTGCCGGAGCTTTTGTTACCACAGAGTACAATCGGACTTTTCAGCACCTTAATAGCCACGCCTTTTGCCAAAACGTCACAAAATTCGGCAGAGAGTAAGATCATTGTCTTGAGTCTTTTCTGACTAATTTTCAGTCGGATTCGTCAAAAGGGCACCGTGCAGTACGTGAAAATTAAAATAAAAACAAATTTTTGATTCCACTTGGCGGCACTGTGTGTATAACAAAATAATAACATTAAGATGTCTTCAGGTCGGGACGTTTTATTTACAGGTGAAGGTTTGGATTTTTAGGAGCATGTGCAGGGGAGTTATTAAGCATTCATTTATTTGTATTAGGTTCATTTTGTCTTCTTATTATTGATATTTGACTGATTCATTAAAAGCAGACAATTATGTTTTAGGTTAATTTTTTACCTGACATGTTTCGGCGAGTCTTTCGCCTTCTTCAGAGTGTCGCATGATGGTGTCTTGAGACCCGTCTTTATCAGCTGATGTTCCATGAGGGTGTGACTTACCTGTCAAAAAAATGAAAAATCAGAGCAGTAAAAGAACAAGCACAACATGAACATTACAAATCAGCAATCACTGACCACTGCAAAAGGGAAAACCACATCATGGACCGGGAGAAGGGCAGGGTCATCCGCACCGAAGAGAACAAACAACAGCGCTGGATCAGAGAGGCCATTGAGATCTGCAAGCGAGGCATAAAAACCATGAACAGAGACAAGGGAGCCTTCATCCTCTCTACCACCTGGAGGAGCATTTTGGCGGAGTGAACGGACAGCGGGGGGCGTGACTTGCCTTCATTCTTGTGACAGGTAAGTCACGCCCTCATGGAACATCAGCTGATAAAGACGGGCCACAAGACACCATCATGTGACACTCTGAAGAAGGCGAAAGACTTACGTATTGTGACATCCTCAAGGCCTAAACACTCATCCGAGCAAATGTAAGGTAGATTTTGTTAACCTGCCCGGAGAAAAAAATCAACGAAAATAATTTGTATTTGTTTTAACCAGTTGGTGGCGCGACCACTGCGATCAAAAATAAGTTGGCAGCCGTCTTCAGGGCCTGAATATCCTCAAATGTGAAAAATTTCGAGAAGATGGATCATCTGAATCATTTTGCAGGAACTTTTGTTGCCACGGAGAATAATCAGACTCTGCGGCACCGTAATAGCCACGCCCTTCGAAGGAAAGTCACAAAAATAGGGATAGAGTAAGATCAATGTCTTGAGTCTTTTCTAGCCAATTTTCAATCAGATTCGTTAAAAGGGCACCGTGCAGTACGTCAAAATGTAAAAAATGATATTGATTGGCGCAAGGTGTATAACTGAATATAAACATATAGATGTCTTCAGGTACAGACTCTTTATGTACATGTGAAGTTTTGGATTTTTAGCAGCATGTGCAGGAGAGTTATTAAGCATTTTGTCCATTGCGGCGAAGGAAATCTTAAGTGAAAACTTTGATGCCCCGCCCCCGTCATATAGTATTTCGGAAACAAAAAATTTTAGCCCCAGTGTTTGTGCCAGGTCTTCAGATGCTACAGACAGAATTTTAAGGCAATCAGATGAAGCCTTTAGATCAGGGTGCAAAAGAATGACCCCTGTAAACATGCAAAAAAGGGCAAAAGTCAGACTTTCAAAAATTCATAACTCAATTCCTGTTCATATTAGACGTTAAAATATCAAATTTTTCGTCATGCCCGATGAGACTGCCAAGTTTGGTGAGTTTTTGTGCATGTTTCGGGGGTCAAAAATGCGATCGAACAATCGGAAAAATAATAATAATAATAATTTCTACAAAAACAATAGGGACTTCGCAGCGGTCGCTGCTCAGGCCCTAATAATAATAATAATAATAATAATAAAAGTAATAATATTTTCTACAAAAACAATAGGGACCTCGCCGCGGTCGCTGCTCGGGCCCCAATAATAATTTCTACACAAAGTCCATTGTGGTGACCCGCCCCCTTTTAAGTAAATTCAAAATGGCCGACTTCCTGTAAAACCTAGCTCATTGCTCCAAGAGACTTTTTTGTAGGTCTTGGTCTTATACATACAGTGAACCCTCGCTACTTCGCGGTTCACCTTTCGCGGGTTCAGTGCTTCGCGGGTCTAAAAAATATTCGGGGGCATTGTAGTTTCGCCGAGCGGCACGACGGGGCGCTGGAGCGGTTAGACGGCCGGCGTGCGCCGAAGAAGAGCGTGGGCGAAGAGGAGAGTGGACGAAGAAGAGCACGTTCTCCCGGACACGATCGGTGGCGACGTTTCGCGCGGTTCGGACCGTACCAGAGCTCCGGCCGGCGTGCGTGGCAGTTAAGCCGTAGAGGAGCACCTTCCCCGGGCACGGGCGGTGCCAAGCGGCCCCTAAGTTTAACCGAATGGAAGCTCCGGAGGAGGAGGGCATGCTCGCGTCACAGTAAGCCGAAGAGGAGCACCTTCCCCGGGCACGGGCGGTTCCAAGCGGCCCCTAAGTTTAACCGAATGGAAGCTCCGGAGGAGGAGGGCATGCTCGCGTCACAGTAAGCCGAAGAGGAGCACCTTCCCCGGGCACGGGCGGTTCCAAGCGGCCCCTAAGTTTAACTGAATGGAAGCTCCGGAGGAGGAGGGCATGCTCGCGTCACAGTAAGCCGAAGAGGAGCACCTTCCCCGGGCACGGGCGGTGCCAAGCGGCCCCTAAGTTTAACCGAATGGAAGTTCCGGGGGAGGAGGGCGGGCGTGTGTCACAGTTAAGCCGAATTGGAGCACCTCTTCCGCCCGGGCACGAGCGGAGCGCGAGGCTGTCAGTTATGAATGAATAAATGAATAAATAAATAAAGAATGCCACCTTTCATTTCACAGGGCACACCGGACGGCGTACCAGCAGGTAAAAGTCGGAGTAATTAAATAAATACAAAAAGAATGGCTGGGGAATAAAAAAATAATACGTTTTAATAATAATTTGGTTTTTTTGTTATAAAATGAATTTCACTCTCTCTCTCCCCGTATATATATATATATATATATATATATATATATATATATATATATATTTATTATATATATTGTATATTTTTTTTAAGCATTTTTGAAGGTGCGCCGCTACTTCGCGGATTTTCAGTTTTCGCGGGTGGTCTCGGTCCCCATTAACCGCGATAACCGAGGGTTCACTGTACTCCATAAAATTTACAAAAAGCGAGGTGAAACACTCAATCAGGGCTGCTTTTTTGAACATTTCTCGAGGGCCATGGCGAGCCATTTCAAAAAAGCTGCACAACTAACGTATAAAATATTGATAAATTTGCTCGGCCTGATGTGTGTGTAAAGTTTCACGAGTTGTCGTTCATATTTAGAACCTCATAATCAGCGTTGTTTTATTGCCGAACAGTGCAATGCCACTCCCACAACTTTTCACGAAAAAGGACTAATTTCGTATTGTGACATCCTCATGGCCGAAACAGTCATCCGAGCATATATGAGGGCGACCTTGTTGAGTTGCACGGAGAAAAACATCCAAGAAAATAACTTGTATTAGCTTTTACCAGTTGGTGGCGCTACTACTACGATGAAAAATAAGTCGGTAGATGTCTTCAGGGCTGAAGTATCCTCAAATGTGTACAACTTCGAGAAGATAGGATCATCTGAGTCATGTTGCCGGAGCTTTTGTTGCCACAGAGTACAATCGGACTTTTCAGCACCTTAATAGCCACGCCTTTTGCCAAAACGTCACAAAATTCGGCAGAGAGTAAGATCATTGTCTTGAGTCTTTTCTGACTAATTTTCAGTCGGATTCGTCAAAAGGGCACCGTGCAGTACGTGAAAATTAAAATAAAAACAAATTTTTGATTCCACTTGGCGGCGCTGTGTGTATAACAAAATAATAACATTAAGATGTCTTCAGGTCGGGACGTTTTATTTACAGGTGAAGGTTTGGATTTTTAGGAGCATGTGCAGGGGAGTTATTAAGCATTCATTTATTTGTATTAGGTTCATTTTGTCTTCTTATTATTGATATTTGACTGATTCATTAAAAGCAGACAATTATGTTTTAGGTTAATTTTTTACCTGACATGTTTCGGCGAGTCTTTTGCCTTCTTCAGAGTGTCGCATGATGGTGTCTTGAGCTGATGTTCCATGAGGGTGTGACTTACCTGTCAAAAAAATGAAAAAATCAGAGCAGTAAAAGAACAAGCACAACATGAACATTACAAATCAGCAATCACTGACCACTGCAAAAGGGAAAACCACATCATGGACCGGGAGAAGGGCAGGGTCATCCGCACCGAAGAGAACAAACAACAGCGCTGGATCAGAGAGGCCATTGAGATCTGCAAGCGAGGCATAAAAACCATGAACAGAGACAAGGGAGCCTTCATCCTCTCTACCACCTGGAGCAGCATTTTGGCGGAGTGAACGGACAGCGGGGGGCGTGACTTGCCTTCATTCTTGTGACAGGTAAGTCACGCCCTCATGGAACATCAGCTGATAAAGACGGGCCACAAGACACCATCATGTGACACTCTGAAGAAGGCGAAAGACTTTCGTATTGTGACATCCTCAAGGCCTAAACACTCATCCGAGCAAATGTAAGGTAGATTTTGTTAACCTGCCCGGAGAAAAAAATCAACGAAAATAATTTGTATTTGTTTTAACCAGTTGGTGGCGCTACCACTGCGATCAAAAATAAGTTGGCAGCCGTCTTCAGGGCCTGAATATCCTCAAATGTGAAAAATTTCGAGAAGATGGATCATCTGAATCATTTTGCAGGAACTTTTGTTGCCACGGAGAATAATCAGACTCTGCGGCACCGTAATAGCCACGCCCTTCGAAGGAAAGTCACAAAAATAGGGATAGAGTAAGATCAATGTCTTGAGTCTTTTCTAGCCAATTTTCAATCAGATTCGTTAAAAGGGCACCGTGCAGTACGTCAAAATGTAAAAAATGATATTGATTGGCGCAAGGTGTATAACTGAATATAAACATATAGATGTCTTCAGGTACAGACTCTTTATGTACATGTGAAGTTTTGGATTTTTAGCAGCATGTGCAGGAGAGTTATTAAGCATTTTGTCCATTGCGGCGAAGGATATCTTAAGTGACAACTTTGATGCCCCGCCCCCGTCATATAGTATTTTGGAAACAAAAAATTTTAGCCCCAGTGTTTGTGCCAGGTCTTCAGATGCTACAGACAGAATTTTAAGGCAATCAGATGAAGCCTTTAGGATCAGGGTGCAAAAGAATGACCCCTGTAAACATGCAAAAAAGGGCAAAAGTCGGACTTTCAAAAATTCATAACTCACTTCCTGTTCATATTAGACGTTAAAATATCAAATTTTTCGCCATGCCCGATGAGACTGCCAAGTTTGGTGAGTTTTTGTGCATGTTTCGGGGGTCAAAAATGCGATCGAACAATCGGAAAAATAATAATAATAATAATTTCTACAAAAACAATAGGGACTTCGCAGCGGTCGCTGCTCAGGCCCTAATAATAATAATAATAATAATAATAAAAGTAATAATATCTTCTACAAAAACAATAGGGACCTCGCCGCGGTCGCTGCTCGGGCCCCAATAATAATTTCTACACAAAGTCCATTGTGGTGACCCGCCCCCTTTTAAGTAAATTCAAAATGGCCGACTTCCTGTAAAACCTAGCTCATTGCTCCAAGAGACTTTTTTGTAGGTCTTGGTCTTATACATACAGTGAACCCTCGCTACTTTGCGGTTCACCTTTCGCGGGTTCAGTGCTTCGCGGGTCTAAAAAATATTCGGGGGCATTGTAGTTTCGCCGAGCGGCACGACGGGGCGCTGGAGCGGTTAGACGGCCGGCGTGCGCCGAAGAAGAGCGTGGGCGAAGAGGAGAGTGGACGAAGAAGAGCACGTTCCCCCGGACATGATCGGTGGCGACGTTTCGCGCGGTTCGGACCGTACCAGAGCTCCGGCCAGCGTGCGTGGCAGTTAAGCCGTAGAGGAGCACCTTCCCCGGGCACGGGCGGTGCCAAGCGGCCCCTACGTTTAACCGAATGGAAGCTCCGGAGGAGGAGGGCATGCTCGCGTCACAGTAAGCCGAAGAGGAGCACCTTCCCCGGGCACGGGCGGTTCCAAGCGGCCCCTAAGTTTAACCGAATGGAAGCTCCGGAGGAGGAGGGCATGCTCGCGTCACAGTAAGCCGAAGAGGAGCACCTTCCCCGGGCACGGGCGGTGCCAAGCGGCCCCTAAGTTTAACCGAATGGAAGCTCCGGGGGAGGAGGACGGGCGTGTGTCACAGTTAAGCCAAATTGGAGCACCTCTTCTGCCCGGGCACGAGCGGAGCGCGAGGCTGTCAGTTATGAATGAATAAATGAATAAATAAATAAAGAATGCCACCTTTCATTTCACAGGGCACACCGGACGGCGTACCAGCAGGTAAAAGTCGGAGTAATTAAATAAATACAAAAAGAATGGCTGGGGAATAAAAAAACAATACGTTTTAATAATAATTTGGTTTTTTTGTTATAACATGAATTTCACTCTCTCTCTCCCCGTATATATATATATATATATATATATATATATATATATATATATATATATATTATATATTTATTATATATTTTGTATATTTTTTTTAAGCATTTTTGAAGGTGCGCCGCTACTTCGCGGATTTTCAGTTTTCGCGGATGGTCTCGGTCCCCATTAACCGCGATAACCGAGGGTTCACTGTGCTCCATAAAATTTACAAAAAGCGAGGTGAAACACTCAACCAGAGCTGCTTTTTTTTTAACATTTCTCGAGGGCCATGGCGAGCCATTTCAAAAAAGCTGCACAACTAACGTATAAAATATTGATAAATTTGCTCGGCCTGATGTGTGTGTAAAGTTTTACGAGTTGTCGTTCATATTTAGAACCTCATAATCAGCTTTGTTTTATTGCCGAACAGTGCAATGCCACTCCCACAACTTTTCACGAAAAATCAGGAATTTCGTATTGTGACATCCTCATGGCCGAAACAGTCATCCGAGCATATATGAGGGCGACCTTGTTGAGTTGCACGGAGAAAAACATCCAAGAAAATAACTTGTATTAGCTTTTACCAGTTGGTGGCGCTACTACTACGATGTAAAATAAGTTGGTAGATGTCTTCAGGGCTGAAGTATCCTCAAATGTGTACAACTTCGAGAAGATAGGATCATCTGAGTCATGTTGCCGGAGCTTTTGTTACCACAGAGTACAATCGGACTTTTCAGCACCTTAATAGCCACGCCTTTTGCCAAAACGTCACAAAATTCGGCAGAGAGTAAGATCATTGTCTTGAGTCTTTTCTGACTAATTTTCAGTCGGATTCGTCAAAAGGGCACCGTGCAGTACGTGAAAATTAAAATAAAAACAAATTTTTGATTCCACTTGGCGGCACTGTGTGTATAACAAAATAATAACATTAAGATGTCTTCAGGTCGGGACGTTTTATTTACAGGTGAAGGTTTGGATTTTTAGGAGCATGTGCAGGGGAGTTATTAAGCATTCATTTATTTGTATTAGGTTCATTTTGTCTTCTTATTATTGATATTTGACTGATTCATTAAAAGCAGACAATTATGTTTTAGGTTAATTTTTTACCTGACATGTTTCGGCGAGTCTTTCGCCTTCTTCAGAGTGTCGCATGATGGTGTCTTGAGACCCGTCTTTATCAGCTGATGTTCCATGAGGGTGTGACTTACCTGTCAAAAAAATGAAAAATCAGAGCAGTAAAAGAACAAGCACAACATGAACATTACAAATCAGCAATCACTGACCACTGCAAAAGGGAAAACCACATCATGGACCGGGAGAAGGGCAGGGTCATCCGCACCGAAGAGAACAAACAACAGCGCTGGATCAGAGAGGCCATTGAGATCTGCAAGCGAGGCATAAAAACCATGAACAGAGACAAGGGAGCCTTCATCCTCTCTACCACCTGGAGGAGCATTTTGGCGGAGTGAACGGACAGCGGGGGGCGTGACTTGCCTTCATTCTTGTGACAGGTAAGTCACGCCCTCATGGAACATCAGCTGATAAAGACGGGCCACAAGACACCATCATGTGACACTCTGAAGAAGGCGAAAGACTTACGTATTGTGACATCCTCAAGGCCTAAACACTCATCCGAGCAAATGTAAGGTAGATTTTGTTAACCTGCCCGGAGAAAAAAATCAACGAAAATAATTTGTATTTGTTTTAACCAGTTGGTGGCGCGACCACTGCGATCAAAAATAAGTTGGCAGCCGTCTTCAGGGCCTGAATATCCTCAAATGTGAAAAATTTCGAGAAGATGGATCATCTGAATCATTTTGCAGGAACTTTTGTTGCCACGGAGAATAATCAGACTCTGCGGCACCGTAATAGCCACGCCCTTCGAAGGAAAGTCACAAAAATAGGGATAGAGTAAGATCAATGTCTTGAGTCTTTTCTAGCCAATTTTCAATCAGATTCGTTAAAAGGGCACCGTGCAGTACGTCAAAATGTAAAAAATGATATTGATTGGCGCAAGGTGTATAACTGAATATAAACATATAGATGTCTTCAGGTACAGACTCTTTATGTACATGTGAAGTTTTGGATTTTTAGCAGCATGTGCAGGAGAGTTATTAAGCATTTTGTCCATTGCGGCGAAGGAAATCTTAAGTGAAAACTTTGATGCCCCGCCCCCGTCATATAGTATTTCGGAAACAAAAAATTTTAGCCCCAGTGTTTGTGCCAGGTCTTCAGATGCTACAGACAGAATTTTAAGGCAATCAGATGAAGCCTTTAGATCAGGGTGCAAAAGAATGACCCCTGTAAACATGCAAAAAAGGGCAAAAGTCAGACTTTCAAAAATTCATAACTCAATTCCTGTTCATATTAGACGTTAAAATATCAAATTTTTCGTCATGCCCGATGAGACTGCCAAGTTTGGTGAGTTTTTGTGCATGTTTCGGGGGTCAAAAATGCGATCGAACAATCGGAAAAATAATAATAATAATAATTTCTACAAAAACAATAGGGACTTCGCAGCGGTCGCTGCTCAGGCCCTAATAATAATAATAATAATAATAATAAAAGTAATAATATTTTCTACAAAAACAATAGGGACCTCGCCGCGGTCGCTGCTCGGGCCCCAATAATAATTTCTACACAAAGTCCATTGTGGTGACCCGCCCCCTTTTAAGTAAATTCAAAATGGCCGACTTCCTGTAAAACCTAGCTCATTGCTCCAAGAGACTTTTTTGTAGGTCTTGGTCTTATACATACAGTGAACCCTCGCTACTTCGCGGTTCACCTTTCGCGGGTTCAGTGCTTCGCGGGTCTAAAAAATATTCGGGGGCATTGTAGTTTCGCCGAGCGGCACGACGGGGCGCTGGAGCGGTTAGACGGCCGGCGTGCGCCGAAGAAGAGCGTGGGCGAAGAGGAGAGTGGACGAAGAAGAGCACGTTCTCCCGGACACGATCGGTGGCGACGTTTCGCGCGGTTCGGACCGTACCAGAGCTCCGGCCGGCGTGCGTGGCAGTTAAGCCGTAGAGGAGCACCTTCCCCGGGCACGGGCGGTGCCAAGCGGCCCCTAAGTTTAACCGAATGGAAGCTCCGGAGGAGGAGGGCATGCTCGCGTCACAGTAAGCCGAAGAGGAGCACCTTCCCCGGGCACGGGCGGTTCCAAGCGGCCTCTAAGTTTAACCGAATGGAAGCTCCGGAGGAGGAGGGCATGCTCGCGTCACAGTAAGCCGAAGAGGAGCACCTTCCCCGGGCACGGGCGGTTCCAAGCGGCCCCTAAGTTTAACTGAATGGAAGCTCCGGAGGAGGAGGGCATGCTCGCGTCACAGTAAGCCGAAGAGGAGCACCTTCCCCGGGCACGGGCGGTGCCAAGCGGCCCCTAAGTTTAACCGAATGGAAGTTCCGGGGGAGGAGGGCGGGCGTGTGTCACAGTTAAGCCGAATTGGAGCACCTCTTCCGCCCGGGCACGAGCGGAGCGCGAGGCTGTCAGTTATGAATGAATAAATGAATAAATAAATAAAGAATGCCACCTTTCATTTCACAGGGCACACCGGACGGCGTACCAGCAGGTAAAAGTCGGAGTAATTAAATAAATACAAAAAGAATGGCTGGGGAATAAAAAAATAATACGTTTTAATAATAATTTGGTTTTTTTGTTATAAAATGAATTTCACTCTCTCTCTCCCCGTATATATATATATATATATATATATATATATATATATATATTTATTATATATATTGTATATTTTTTTTAAGCATTTTTGAAGGTGCGCCGCTACTTCGCGGATTTTCAGTTTTCGCGGGTGGTCTCGGTCCCCATTAACCGCGATAACCGAGGGTTCACTGTACTCCATAAAATTTACAAAAAGCGAGGTGAAACACTCAATCAGGGCTGCTTTTTTGAACATTTCTCGAGGGCCATGGCGAGCCATTTCAAAAAAGCTGCACAACTAACGTATAAAATATTGATAAATTTGCTCGGCCTGATGTGTGTGTAAAGTTTCACGAGTTGTCGTTCATATTTAGAACCTCATAATCAGCGTTGTTTTATTGCCGAAGAGTGCAATGCCACTCCCACAACTTTTCACGAAAAAGGACTAATTTCGTATTGTGACATCCTCATGGCCGAAACAGTCATCCGAGCATATATGAGGGCGACCTTGTTGAGTTGCACGGAGAAAAACATCCAAGAAAATAACTTGTATTAGCTTTTACCAGTTGGTGGCGCTACTACTACGATGAAAAATAAGTCGGTAGATGTCTTCAGGGCTGAAGTATCCTCAAATGTGTACAACTTCGAGAAGATAGGATCATCTGAGTCATGTTGCCGGAGCTTTTGTTGCCACAGAGTACAATCGGACTTTTCAGCACCTTAATAGCCACGCCTTTTGCCAAAACGTCACAAAATTCGGCAGAGAGTAAGATCATTGTCTTGAGTCTTTTCTGACTAATTTTCAGTCGGATTCGTCAAAAGGGCACCGTGCAGTACGTGAAAATTAAAATAAAAACAAATTTTTGATTCCACTTGGCGGCGCTGTGTGTATAACAAAATAATAACATTAAGATGTCTTCAGGTCGGGACGTTTTATTTACAGGTGAAGGTTTGGATTTTTAGGAGCATGTGCAGGGGAGTTATTAAGCATTCATTTATTTGTATTAGGTTCATTTTGTCTTCTTATTATTGATATTTGACTGATTCATTAAAAGCAGACAATTATGTTTTAGGTTAATTTTTTACCTGACATGTTTCGGCGAGTCTTTTGCCTTCTTCAGAGTGTCGCATGATGGTGTCTTGAGCTGATGTTCCATGAGGGTGTGACTTACCTGTCAAAAAAATGAAAAAATCAGAGCAGTAAAAGAACAAGCACAACATGAACATTACAAATCAGCAATCACTGACCACTGCAAAAGGGAAAACCACATCATGGACCGGGAGAAGGGCAGGGTCATCCGCACAGAAGAGAACAAACAACAGCGCTGGATCAGAGAGGCCATTGAGATCTGCAAGCGAGGCATAAAAACCATGAACAGAGACAAGGGAGCCTTCATCCTCTCTACCACCTGGAGCAGCATCTTGGCGGAGTGAACGGACAGCGGGGGGCGTGACTTGCCTTCATTCTTGTGACAGGTAAGTCACGCCCTCATGGAACATCAGCTGATAAAGACGGGTCACAAGACAGCATCATGTGACACTCTGAAGAAGGCGAAAGACTTTCGTATTGTGACATGCTCAAGGCCTAAACACTCATCCGAGCAAATATAAGGTAGATTATGTTCACCTGCCCGGAGAAAAACATCAACGAAAATAATTTGTATTTGTTTTAACCAGTTGGTGGCACTACCACTGCGATCAAAAATAAGTTGGCAGCCGTCTTCAGGGCCTGAATATCCTCAAATGTGAAAGATTTCCAGAAGATGGATCATCTGAATCATTTTGCAGG